>NW_022884192.1:0-20567 GCF_011952255.1 Bombus vosnesenskii | reverse complement strand
GGTTCCAGTTTCGGCTTAGACATAAATACAGGACCATTTGCAAAGAAGAAAGGGTGCGTTTCTACAGCCTCGTTATAGTAACCATGAATACCAATCTCTGAATTACTGGTTACTAAACATAAATATCCTATAAAATTTAATATGTTTCTTTAATTTTTAATACATACATGAGTTAGTAGGTCTAAATTATGAATCATCCTACCTGTGATATTACACTTTTCCTTATAATATCATCACTCAAGTGAACAACATTAAGATCATGTAAACCATGTCATCCTATCTTACTGTGAAGATACTTAGTTATGTTATCTAACACTATAAAAATATCATCAAATTCAAGTCCTTTTATTCACATCACATGGCCACGACGATCTGGTTCTTCGTTATATAATGTTCTAAAATTTGTCGTATATATAGGATGTACAAACCGTGATATCAAGGTATCAGTTCTTCCTTCCCAAGGGACAGTTTCATTAAAATTCTGATAGAATTAAAAATTAATTATTAATATTCTAACAATCATATATGTTAAATACATTATAGTCAACGATATATACCTGAGCGAATGTAGGGGTGATCCCTTGATAATTATAAATGTCATCAGCCCACATCATTGTGCCACTTCTTTGTACTCCAGCCTCTAGATTAACAGCCTAAACAAACATACGAAATTTTATAGAAGCTGTACAAAATATAGTATATATGCGCAATATTGAAGTGTTCAAGGGGATATAAAGGTAATGTACATCACATACACGTGTACTCTCATGCAACAAAATACAATTAGATTTAATAGTATAAGCTCTTTTATTCATCATAATAGATTGGAAATTTAAGTGTCTTACGAGGGTGAGTAAAAAGTTACCCACTCTGTCGGTGTAGAATTTATTTTAAGCAATTGTCAAAAAAGACATACATCATTTTTTGACATAATCACTCAATTTCTGTATACACTTTGTCCATTTGCCGAAGGACCTTCGTATTTTCTCATTAAAAAATGTTTTGGGCTGAGCTGCGAACCACGAATGCATCGTCGTCTTCACCTTTTCATCAGCTTTTTCGGCATCCATCTCGCACAAACTTTTTAAAATCCAAATCTGTCGTGCACTATTGCATAAGCAGAGCCGTGGCTGATTTGCAAATGATTTGCCACATTATCCAGTGTCACTCGTCTATTCCATAGAGCATAAGTTCATGAGCACGTTCAATGTTGTCATCGTGGATGTGGACGGGCGTCCAGCTGTTTTTTCATAACACTTGTGCGATCTTCTTTGAACTTTTGTGCCCATTCAAACACACTTCGTGACAAAACACTTTCTCCATAATGACCATTAAATCTTTGATAAATATAGGCATCAAACATAACCTCCGACCACAAGAAACGAATCACAGCATCCTGCACTGTTTTTCTGCAAATCACCATTGCAAAGCGCCATTACTCGCGCAACGGTCACAAACGAATTGACGTAACACAAAGAAACCTGCGCATCAGCACTGAACAGATATTGACGTCATACGAAGAGTGCAGATGGATCAATACGGTCGACAGAAGTTTTAACTATCTGGAGTGCGGATAAATTTTTACTGAGAGTCGTATAGGAATCTATAATCTGTAAGTATACCTTTGGCTGAATGGAAATTTCTCTTACATATAGTCAAAAATGCAGAAACAGTGTATTGAATTGGAAAGTGATAAAAAATAAGTGAAGTTTCGAGGTTGCATGTGATTGCATGAGTACACAGGACGTTTTTAGCGAATAAAAAATAAGTTTGAAAGACACGAGACTTATCTTGTATTTTATGCACTCTCTGTGTCCGAATTTCCAGAAGCTCTCTATCTTATGAAGTGTTTTAGATTAGCCGGAAAATTTTGTACGTACATACAAGAAGTATACGATCTAAGTGGAATATTCCATTATTCTCTTGATACAACAGAAACGAAATTTACAGATCTTCTCAGAAAGTTGGTTTATTATTACCAAATTAATAGAATTAATATACGTTTATCATCTTTACATACCTAAGTCGTGGAGGTTTATCGTGCGTAAAAAATTAGTGTCGTTTCAAAGTTACATTTCGTACATTTTAAGCCTATAATTTGTAACGTACAAAACAATGTAAATTTGAGCTGCTTCTTATCTCCACAATAAGAAAATCCAACTTTACGTTTTTTACACAATGATATTTATGGAACAGTAATATCATATTATTGCATCGCTTGGAGAATGAAGTCAAGGTACGATGTGACCCTAGTGTAAACGCTGGGATACCCAGCTGTGCCGCACTTATAAGCATAAGACACAATACCTATTAAATACGAGGTTAATTCATGTTGTATCAGCAGTGGTCCGCCGCGGTTAGCCTGAAAGGATCGTTAAATTTTTAATCAAAGATACTGAAATATATCGATCGAATTGTATTGAAATTATACTTATATACAGTAATAATCTTCTATTGATTTGTGTATTGAAATACTCCAATTTATAACGTACATGTTATATGTATTTTGAGCAAAACTAAGATTAGAAGGAAATTAGATTAAATACCATAACGAGGTGCGAGAAGTGGGCAAAACTATTAAATTGTGTTTATCTATTATTTTTAATGTTTAAGACGTCGATTTGATGTTAATTCGAATCGACGTGTCTTCAGATACCGTATAGTTTGTAGTAACTCTGTAACTTAATTACCGTACAAGAATCCTCTCCACCCTGAGCATGTTCGGCGCATATTATACCATCAGTGATATCAGGTGCATTAGGAAATTTGGAATAAGCTATTTTGCATTCGGCGTTCTTAATCACTGGCATTTGTACTTCCATTAATGCATTACGTCGTGGTCGTCCTATGAAGAAAATAAGAAAGATATTTAAGACTGGAACTGTTTAATTTTATTATAAAATTGATATCGCTTACTATATCTTAACGCTCCCCATCCAGCAACAAGGGGGTTATAGCCGACGAAGTTGCTCTTTCGTAGGGGCTCTTTCGTACAAATGGGATATACGTACCCTGAAAAATAAAAAAATAAATGAAAATGCAGGAAACGAATGACCAAAAGTATGAGAAAGAATTATACACGCTTTATGACACAATATATGTGTACAGTAAGAAATTTCAGGATATGATACTTCAGTAATACTCAATAGCATATATATATATATTTGAGGACTTACTCGAAAATGGCACCTCCTCCACCAATCTAAGAATGGCAATATTATGATTGTGTATGTTTTCTATTCCATCCATATGTGCACAATGTGCTGCGGTCAAAACATGCCTAGCCGATATCAGGGAACCTCCGCACTTCCATAGTGGTTTGTCTGGGTTTCGGGGATTACGAAAACCTAATGCAGCGATCCATGGCCAAGCGCCTAAAATGCAATAGTCATAGTTGTGAATATACATAATTTTTTCTCACATAACGAGTAACAACGATTATTACCTATTCGATATTCGATCATACAGCAGACGATAAGTACATACGTACAAATACTCTGAAATAGAGATTTGATAAAGACAGAAATTAAATTTTTATTCCAGTGGAATACAAATTATTAAATAATTCTATATAATTTCTATTTGAACTATACTGAACTATAAAGTTCAAACGTGTAATTTCTGCCCTAACAGTTTTTGATCTCTATCCATATTATTACTCCTATATCAATTTTTTATTTCAAGCAAAAAGATACTCTTCCTAACATGAAGTAAAAGGAAGAAATAATTCAAGTTAATAAGTAAAGTTACTACCGATAAAATCATAGCATTATTATTTAGTCTAATTGAAATGTACATTGATGTGCTGTTTAATGCCTTTAAAGTTCATTCTTTGCAGTAAATGGCTTATTATTAATCGGAAAGAAAGACATAAAACGTACCAAGTTCAGCTGATTTACCATCGACCACCACCCTGGTATGAGAGACGTTGCTAAAACCACAGTATGGTGGTCGCAAAGCCTTATACTTATACACAGTTTTTATTAAAATTTCTCTCTTCTCTTTGTTTGGATCGTTCGGACAGCAAACGATCGTAACATTGCCCTGGTATCTGCACACTGATCGTCTATAAAAATCGGTGGCTGTACGGTACTGTATCTGCCATATTTCTTGCAGAGGTTTACATTTTCTGTAGTCAAGGCACCTGCCTTCTTGATTGTCCGGTGTGGTACATTCTGGATCAAACAATTTTAAAACATTTATACAGTTCAAAGATGCGTAAGAAAGCGACACCGATTACTCAACTTTCGAAGTAAAAAGCCGATCAAGTCCACCGGATTGCCCCACAGACACGTATTAATCCGTAAGAGTTAGTCATCATGTTGATAATAATTATCTAAAGAAACTTTTCACGTGAAAATATAAAATTTTAATTGATTAGATATTGTGTTAGCCATACTTAAGAAAGAAAATGAAAATGAATGAAATGAAAGAAAAGGACTACCTTCAACCTCATGTTTTAAATAAACACTTTGTCAGTTTTGCGGTAAATAAATTCTTAGGAATTCAGGACAGTTTTTAGTGAATCATTTTGTTTCGACCGTTCGCGGAGAGACGCGATCGCGAGATAGCACGTCAACGAGAGTTGTAAGTTCCCGTTACGATTAAATAATCGACGCCACGAACTGATCGATCCCCTTATTTCGATTATGATAATAAGGGTAGTTCAATGAAATTCCACAGAATTAACACAAATAAAATAATGTTTATTTCAACAACTTATTAACTAGAAAGATATAAATGGAACAAAAAAAATGTAACTGCGTTTTGGTTGATAAGTAATGCGCGACATACCACATGTGTTGACGGTTCGACTTCTCGAAAAGTTCTAAACGCCTTTTGATTTTTTTCGTTTTTTCTGGAAGGCGACCCCCACTACGTTCGGATCACGCCACATTCTTTTACGCGAGGTAAAATACGGGCCACGAGTCGACGTTTCTGGAAGTCGCCCTGCTTAATGAACCATGCGCTTGCCACTACAATGTTTGTTTGCCGGGCAGACGCGACGATCCGTCGCCGACATTATAGTGCCGCGATCGATAGTTAAGAATATGACCTATGGTAAGCCGCATGGCGTAACATTCTCCCCCCGTTGAGAGGGTACCGATCAAACTAGGGAGGTGTGGTTTCGTCTCGGTGGCTAGTTGTTCGGGTTTTTCGAGATCGGGTTGAATTGGCAGTGGGACAAGCCTTTTGACGCCCCGATCCAAAATGCTCTTTGCCGTCTGAACTGTAGCTGTCCGGACACTGTCACGACCGGCATACTTCAAATCCGACGGACTGACGATAGAGATAAAGCACTCGGCGACAATGTATATCGCTGAAGTGCCTAATGAACCATCAACATCCCAACGGTCCTTCCACCGAAGGTTCTAGAAGAAAGAGCACGTGGCAACGGTCGCGGACGCCTAGCAAATGCATGGACGGTGGGGATGTTGAGGGATGACAAAAGAAAGTAATCGGATCCGATCGAAAGTAAAATCATAAGAGTCAGTTTTAAAAAGTCACGCCTAGAGTTCGGAAGTAGATTGTAAAGTGTATTGATGTTAGAAAAAAAATAAAGTTTTCTTTTTTTTATTTTTTACCTCAAATTCCTTTTTTATTTTGTTATTTTACGTAACAACACCATCGGCGCCTGGATGAACTCGGCCCAGAGGCCAATGCATGGAGGGAACGTTGTCCTCTCTGAGGATGACGATTGTGCCCTTTTGGATGCTGTGTCCACCCTTGCTCCATTTATTGCGGTTGGTTAGCTCGTTCAAATACTCCTTATGCCAGCGGTTCCAAAAATGTTGTTTAAGCTGTTGGATATGCTGCCATTTGGAGAGTCGGTTCGATGGAATGTCCCTGAAATCTCGATCACGTAAGCACATTAATGAATCGCCAATGAGGAAATGTCCGGGAGTGAGGGCTAGGAGATCATTTGGATCGGTGGAGATAGAAGTTAGAGGGCGGGAATTGAGGACTGCTTCTATTTCTATGATAAGAGTATTACGGTGTTAAGCTCATATGTTTCTGTTTCTCCACTCGCGCTGCGCCATAATATCCTTTGATATTTCCGATCCTCTGGTCGTACGAGGAATTGCCGATACATTTTCTCGATGTCGCCAGTGAGTACGTACTGATGAGCGCGGAATCTAATTAATATACAAAATAAATTGTGAATTGATTCGAGAATATAGGATTTCCCCATTTTCATGATTATCGTGATTTTTGTATAAATATATTTTTTAAGATACTAATAATTAGGTACTTATACTACTTGATAATACTTGATAATACTAATTTAGTATTATCAATTATTTTGCATTTATAATTCCGCCTCTAGTATAAGTGTTAATTGAAAACTAACTTTATGTTTCAAAAAGTACTAGCAAAGTCGTTGAGTAACAAGCCACTGATGCTAACACAAATAGCATTGTCGTAATTAAATATTTCTAAATATTCATTTTTCATTTTGAACCTGTAGAAACAATTTATTATATATACTATTAGCTAAGTAATTGCATATTTAATTAAGTCGAAATATAAAACTTAGTTATTTTAATAATTTAAAAAATAAAAAACTGACAAACATTTCAATTTAATTTATGGTTGGAACAAAAGACAGTTATTTTTCATTAATTGAAATATTGCAATGCAGAGTACTTTCGAAAATACGCCGAGAGTATTCCTGATGGTGAAACGAGCGTTGCTTCATCGAACGCAGCTAAAGAAAACAACATCTATGTAGTTGGTGGTACGATGCCTGAAATAGAGGACGATAAATTGTACAATACCTGTACTATTTGGGGTCGATGGAACTTTGATAGCAAGACACCGAAAGGTAAGTAATATATTCCTTTATGGCTTTGAATTTGAAAATATTGGGGTGAAGAAAGTGACTCTATCTAGGAATAATTTAGGAATATACATATGTACATACGTATACTATAACCAATTCTATAATTTACGGTTTATAAAATACGTTATGATACGGGAAACGCCCATTTTTGTTGTAATGTGTAATATAAATTTTTCACATACTTAAAATATTATTATACTTATTTTTTCTCCTTTTTAAACATTATTAAATGATCAGATTTTTTAATAAAAGAAAGTGATAAAAACGCTGTCAGTTATTAAATAAAAAATAATTAAAGTTTAGGAGTTGGTAACTTTGATATTAAATTACAAAAGTTGCAGCAATAGAATTAGCGACTACATTTTTATGTTATTAGGTACATCTATTCGACATCGACATTCCTAATAAGATTACTTTTCGAGAGAGTGATTCACTCAGTCCTGGTAACTCCCTAACGACGTTCGATGTGAAGGGCTGCAAAATAGGTATTGGCATTTGCTATGATATTAGATTCGAGGAAATGGCACGCATTTATCGGAACAAAGGTACAGTAACTTAATCGATCAATACTTAACTAGCAAAAAATTAAATATCTTTCTTAAATATATTCTATATAAAATTAATATAATCTGTAACTCTGTATAAAAAGAAGCTTAATTTAAAAAACCAGTATATTTGCTGAAAATGAAACAAATAAAAGAATTAAAAGCACAATAAGAGGACTGTCCTCGCATATTCAGAAATGATGGAATGTGAACCGTGCAACTACGAAGTTAATTGGTATTCGGTGGCTTCATATTTCCTGCTTCTCTGGGTTAGGTTGCCAAATGCTGATATATCCAGCGGCATTCAATATGACCACTGGACCACTGCACTGGTCATTACTTCAGCGTTTCAGAGCGAATGATAATCAATTATACGTTGCCTGCATATCACCGGCTCGTGTTCCTTAAGCAAGTTACGTCGCATGGGGACATACACAGTTGACCAATCCCTGGGGAAAGATTCTTTACGATTTGGAAACTCAAGAGAATATGGCAGTCACCGATATCAAAAAAAAAAAAAAAAAAAAAAACTGGCGAACCGTGTGTTACCACAACGAGACACGCGATGCTATTTGTCGCTTTAAATTGTGCCGCAACTCGTTTTTGAGATCTTTGCCAGGGGCTCGTTAAAACATGCTGAAAATATATTTCTGGCTTTTCTGGGGTTTAACTGAAATATGACAAATAACGTTGTAAAACATATGTACTTATGACTTACAGAGTAATTGAGTGTACAAAATATATAGTATACAAAATAGCCAGCGATTTAGGGCTTTAAAAGATCAAAAGGAAAGAAAAGGAAAGAAAAGAAGAAAGATAATATGTTGTGGCAGTCTAAGTCGATCTAAGAAAATAGATAAAGGGAGGGAGGGGCAAAGCTAGTTAATCTGGAAAGAATCCAAGCGTCAATTTCAAGCATTTACAGAGAATCAAGCGGGCTGGTTAAAGTCGTGAGTTGAGCAATTATCCCGCGTTAGGTTCAATCAGGTTAGTCCCACGCGAAATTGATCCAACCATGCGAAAACGAGTGTATTCTGATTTCTGTCGCAGATACTTCTGGCTAGTGCAGTACCTACACGGTGGTTGTTGAAATAGCCGCTTCTCATCTATTTTCCGCAGCGCGGACATCATCCTTTGATCCCTTACGACTAACGAAGTTTTCGAAGATGTACGGCAGTTTGAGATTCTACTTGAAAATGATCATGATTGCGGTCTGTGTGCCGTCTGCTCTTCTTTTTGTCCTTCCGTTAAAGACTGGTAAGTTGATACTGATTAATTATGCGATCGAAACCATATATAATGGCTACAAAAATGTCGTTAATATAATATTCCTTCTTTCTTGTATCTGTCTGCCTCTCAGGTCGTTTTACTAATTACAATAAGTAATTTCGACTTCTTTGCGCTCTCTTTTAACGCAAAAAAATATGAAATTAACATGATATATACATTACTACATAAGTTATATATAAAATATGTATATTATACCCTTGCCTACTGACTGATATGAATTTCTTTCGGTCTCGAATGCGTTAAAAGACAGCGCAAAGAAGTCGAAATTACTTATTGTAATTAGTAAAACGACCTGAGAGGCAGGCAGATAAAAGAAAGAAGGAATATTATATTAGCGGCATTTTTGTAGCCATTATATATGGTTTCGATCGCATAATTAATCAGTATCAACTTACCAGTCTTTAACGGAAGGACAAAAAGAAGAGCAGACGGCACACAGACCGCAATCATGATCATTTTCAAGTGGAATCTCAAACTGCCGTACATCTTCGAAAACTTCGTTAGTCGTAAGGGATCAAAGGATGATGTCCGCGCTGCGGAAAATAGATGAGAAGCGGCTATTTCAACAACCACCGTGTAGGTACTGCACTAGCCAGAAGTATCTGCGACAGAAATCAGAATACACTCGTTTTCGCATGGTTGGATCAATTTCGCGTGGGACTAACCTGATTGAACCTAACGCGGGATAATTGCTCAACTCACGACTTTAACCAGCCCGCTTGATTCTCTGTAAATGCTTGAAATTGACGCTTGGATTCTTTCCAGATTAACTAGCTTTGCCCCTCCCTCCCTTTATCTATTTTCTTAGATCGACTTAGACTGCCACAACATATTATCTTTCTTCTTTTCTTTTCTTTTCTTTCCTTTTGATCTTTTAAAGCCCTAAATCGCTGGCTATTTTGTATACTATATATTTTGTACACTCAATTACTCTGTAAGTCATAAGTACATATGTTTTACAACGTTATTTGTCATATTTCAGTTAAACCCCAGAAAAGCCAGAAATATATTTTCAGCATGTTTTAACGCGCCCCTGGCAAAGATCTCAAAAACGAGTTGCGGCACAATTTAAAGCGACAAATAGCATCGCGTGTCTCGTTGTGGTAACACACGGTTCGCCAGCTTTTTAAAAGCGCTCTCCGTCTGCTTTTTCCTCTCTTCCCTGTCTCTTCGTTTTTCCTTAACAAGCAAAACCATTTTCGCGAGGACGAGAGTACGGAAATGACGTACTGGCAATTTTGTTTTGTGATAATACAAGCAGCTCGGTTTCAGTGAATTAAACTTGACCCCAAGCTTCTACTTATCTACCTTCCTTTCCTTTATTTTCCCTTCTATATCTGTTTTGCGGTTTTCCACATTTCCATCACAATAAACCATGTTTTTTCTCGATTTTACATGTTAGCCAATGATTCACGGCAAAAGCGTCGACTGTAAAAATATTTGTAGTTGCAATAGCAACAAGTATGTTTTCTCAAATAGAAAATATTGGGAGCGTACACGCTGGCAAAACAATTCATGAATAGCTCGTCCTCTGCTTGTTATTTGTTTCGATACTGTTAGCAAACAAATTCATGAAACATACTGGTATAGCGTAAAATGAACATAAAAGTTTTGCGTACACTTGAGAGCTGAACTTTGGTTGTTATACGTATATTATACATATACGCACACAGTTATGTATATGTATATATATATATAGAAAATTCCTTAGAACCTTGAGCTTAATAACATATTAAAATCATTAACATTAAGGAGGTGAACTTTACTTACCAATTACCAAAGTTTCTTCCGCCAAATAATACATAAAAATTGAAAAAGATAATGTAACTAGTTTTAACTTTTTTTTGTGTTATAATTTGAATCACTCGATTTATCCGACTGAGGATGGTCGATCGCAATCTCAATTTATACGTATTCTCATCGCATGAAATAGATCACATGAGGGATTTTCAAAAGTCGATGGAATATTAATCGCGATTAATTATTTGTAGGTGTATTCTGTGCGGCTAAAGCAGTCACCTAATGAATTATTGAGTACCAGGAATGTTAGCGGTAAACAGGATTGCGGCTATGAATGATTCTCTAATGTCTATATTAGAGATGAATTTGATAATTTATCCTCATAATATGCAATCCGCTTTTAAGTGGAAATCATAATTAACAATTTCTGTTTGATTAAATATGAAGAGCAGATAAATCGATACGCTTAAATCAATATTAGAATTTCTTAACATTTTTATCAAATATTTTAGCACTGTAAAAGCGTCGTAGTAGAGAAATATTAGGTTGTTCCAAAAGTTTCTTTCGTTTTATAAGAAAGTAATAGATGTACAACATTTTTCGTTTTATATTATTTTATTGAATTACGTGTGATCCACCTTTTCCAATTTAATGTAAAATAATATAGAATAACATAAAACAAAATATGTTGTGCATCTGTCATTTCTTTATAAAACGAAAGAAACTTGGGACAACCTAATAGGAATTTACTTTTATTATCCATTATAAAAATGGATTGTTAATCCTCTAGGAGATACGAACAATATAATTGCAATTAATAAGGAATAAGCTAGCATAACTTAAACCAGCTTTTGCAGAAAGCTATTAGCTAAAGATGTTTATTAAACAATGACAACATGAATTTTCTTAAGTACCCCATTTGGTACTTAATCTACTTCGTAAGTACTGTGTGTCCTAGCCTTCAAAGGATGCAATTTTAACCAGAATGTTTCACATTACTTACCCGTATTATTTCCTTGTAATATAATTTATATTTACATTATCTACGTTACGTTACATTCTACGCGTTAATGTAATGTGATTTTTATTTCTAATCGAAGTTATTCAAACGTTGTAGTATCTCAATAAAAAATTAACAGCCTGCAAAAACTTCACAGAAGCATTAGTTTCTTCGAAACTATTGAATTCAAATGGCTAATATTCCTTAACAATATGCACTCGACGACGTTTATCGAGAGAAGTATGTGGCGTAATAGTTAAACTTTCAATTCATATACATATATCGTTTATGAAAAAGTAGTCATTCTGCTTTTGTGATCTATGACACACTATAAATTCTCATAAGCTAACCAACGCGTAATCTTCTGTAACGTATTAATATAATATAGGTATGTATATCTCGACTTTGAGCAACCAATTGGTGCTAAATAAGCTTTAGTACATACTTCTTACACGTAACAAAAGACCAGTTAACATCTCTGCTCTTAAAAGAAAAACGAAAGAAGCTCTGAAAAGCTGCAGAGTTCAGGTCGAATAACACCAGCTCAGATAAATAACCCTCTAACTTACCTTTGTCCTCATCGACGTCAGTGATTTTAAAGCTAGTTATAAAGTGCACTTCTCAGCCAGCGTCCACGGCAGTCAATATTATTTAACGGGTCTTAACGCGATGTAAAAAGGGAAAAAGGAGGAAAGAAGGAACAGGGAAGCAAAGAGAAGAGACGAATTTTTCATTTTCTCGAAACTGGATCAAGTTTCAGGCTGCTCGCCAAAGAGTCTGTAGCTAACGAGACAAGATTAGACAAACCACGCTTTAAAATTGCCACAGAACTATAATAATCCTCGAAATCAATACGATTCGTCGATCCATCGCCTGATTAAAAAATGAGATAGGATGAAGCTCACTAGTCGGCCTTTGAACTTTCAATAGCGCTTACGGCTCGTATACTCTAGTTTGAATGCTACAATGTAAGCCAAGTCAGCTGTAACTAGCGTTCGCGTGATTGTCGCTATCTATTATTCACGCGTTACACGTTCACCAGACAAACGCGTCTACCGGTTGACATTGTTTTCTGTCCTGAGTTTCAAAGCAATTATGTTGCTTCGTGTAATCAAATCTCGCCAAACTAACGATAAGTTCTTGTTTGACCTTACACAGTTATTAAAACTATACAAGTTAAACCAATCTAGCCTAAACAAGTAATGTCGTTATATATTCTTTTTTAAATCTATATATTGTTTAATAAATCGTGGTTAGGATATAGTAGCTGACAAAAATATTCGGATAAATATATTTGTAGAAACATTTTAGGAGTGTATTATGCATAGTGGCACTATTTAATACTGTACTGTGACTATCATGGTCGTGTTGGTATTATTCGAAATTAATCTGAAAATCTGTATGGAATTTGTAAGATATTTAGTACGAGTACTGTGCATTACTGATATGTACACAACCGAGACGAGATAACGAAGGTACTGCTCTTCATCGTTCATCGCTACGCGTTGCTAATAGCAACGTATAATGCATATATATCTCGCAAAGACCATAAAAGTACCCAATGGAACCACGTTTAATATTTGATAATAATGTCCCATTACAGTTTCGTCATTTTCAATTAATTAAACACGACCCTCTCTTTAAAAATTAGAAGATAAAATACGTAATACAAATCTACTCGAAATCTTTTAAACCTTACGGACGACCTTACGGACCTTACTTATGGTCTTTAAAAGCAGCAGGGATTAGCAGAATATTAACTGCGGATTTTTCTTGGACCGCAGCATGCAATATGAAATATGGTTATTAAAATGTACACTGAAAATTTCATATCCATAAGATACTCGTGCTTGTAGAACCTTGAAAATGAATTCTTAACCCAAATAGTCGACCGCGATACTCGAGAAATTTTGTGAAGCTGACGTCAATACCAATATGTACCGTCGTTGTGCTATTATTTCGTAATAAACCGTATTGATTGCACTTCCATTTCACGGAATTAATTTTTCCACACAAAAAGTGATAACGATAATCGAAAAAAGAAAAATATACTACCACATTTCGTATCAGCATACACAAGCGCACTCGATTTTACACGAGTATACAATTTGCAAATTCGACGGAACGATCGGATTTAATTATTTTTTCGATATTTCAGGCATCAAGTTCTATTTACACATCGAACGTTGAAATACGGCGAAATACAAAATGTACAAACCACTCTGGACATTAATTAACTTTAAACGTTATTGATTAATTAAAGAAACCAACCATTGTGTTGATTTTTACATTTTGAAAAATTGTTATCCACTTTTGCTTTGTTTAAAAATTGAAAAAAAATACTTTTATTGTAAGTCACGAGTATCTCTTTTATTTATTTAAACTTTAGATCAAATATTACAATTTATAAATATATCATTTATTTAGATATACTTGTAATATCTATTTTATAAGTTTGTACAACCATTTATCTATTTATCTATTTTATTTGCAAATAATCTTTATAGACTGATTTTGTAAGGAATAAAAAATTGTGATTCTATTTAAAAACGATCGTGTCAGACTCAAGTGATAAGCGATATATATTTCAGCGATATATATATTCAGATTTCACCATCATAAACATAAACGGTGCTATTGGAAACGTTTCACAATGGACGTCTTACAAGCGCCTGCGATGTCCGTCATATGTAAAGCTATACCACTGAATCACGGCCGCCATTTAGTGATTAAGGTCGATCACTTAGAGTTGTTAATCCGACATAATGGCGAGCAATACATCGAAGACATTATTGGAAACACAGTTACAGTTTAATTTCATTGAGCTTATTTGCAAATAAATGTGTACAATATATTTTAGAGGTTTTAAATATTATTGCTGACTAAACTTCGCGTCTGCGCATCATCTTTCTTTAACTTTTTTTTCATTTTCTTATCGACGCATGAAGACGAAATGCGTAAATTTTATTATTTATTTAAACATTACTATATTGTGCTCAAAGTAGCGGAATATCGTTCTATTATCAATATATGAAGAACTAAAAGAATTAAAAAAGAATTAAAAAAATATGTAGTTCAATCAATACTTCGTGTATTTTTCTATCTCCACAAGACAATATCCGGACCAGTTACGCTTACAGTATCAACAAAGATTTGTCCAGCCATACGGAATAAGTCGTACTCAGTAGTTTAAAAGTATTAACCGCACGAACTCCAGAAACACTTTTGAAGTAACTTTCGAACCAATAAATCCCCGAACTAAGAACTGTCATATTTCGTCTCTATTTATCGAATATTGTGAGAAAATGCAAAAAAAAAGAAGTTAAATAGAAAAAGTACTTGGAAACTTAAAAGAAAAAATCTCGAAAAATCTCTTAATACTTTTTACTGTCGTCTTGAGACGCACCATGTGTTAAGCTTCTTCGTAGTTACAACTTTTACCGCAGATGTAACGAACTGACAAATGCTTCGAATGGCGCGCGCGCGTCAACGCCTACACTTAAATTTTAAATAAATGTTTTTAAATAAATGTTTAAAATAATACATTAAATGTATTAACTTTCTTGCGCAATTTCATTTAATTTCTTACGATATGGAGGGTTTAATTACGTTTAAGATATCTATTTGAATCTTTTAAATTCGAAGTTTTTTAAAAAATTACCTTAAACTTTATAAAATTAAATCGTTTTTCCACTTTGTTGTATCATAAAATAGTTATTTAAATTCAAACCTTACCGTCGTCTTGAAATATTCTATATTTTCCTCGTCTTAAAAAATCTCCCTACAGAAAGAATAAAGAAGAATAAAATCCCATACGTTAAATTTCACGTGATTGATGGAATACATAACGATAACGAGAACTAACTAGCGACAACAAGCAACCATTAGCAAGGACAACTGGCGACTATAACTGTCGTCTCTATGATGTATGGCGACTAAGGAGAACAGCCAGCAACTACGGATGACATGTAACAACCAACTGCCCCACTTCTAAAAGGCAACTAACTTGCAAACCCTTTGATGGTTTCTGTAGCGTGATATACCCCTTGAACGTGGTTAAAGAATGTGGTCGCCGCTGGACGGCGGTTTGACAGCAGAGCGATCTCGCCAATTCAAAGCTTGACATTACAAACTACCCAGAATCATTAGGCTCGTTATCGAGCATCTAGCTTTCAGAAGGTGCTTACCATATGATATGACTTCACGATATTTTTATAGCAAGAAGAATGGCCAACCTCTAACAAAACAAATTTTTACTAAGTGCTGCATGTGAGCTGCAGGCCGGCCTACTAGGGAAATTTGACGAATGAATAAACTAAAATATATACGAATATATTCGTTATATCATAAAATGCCCGCATTATGTTCTCTAACACCATAGAGGAAACTAAATTTATATATTAAAAAATTGGAATACCTGTTATAAGAGAGTTAATTAAATTCTAACTTATCGATGACTCCATAAAAACCTTTATTTCCTAAAAATGTATATCTTGCAAATTCTCCTTAGAAAGTATCATAGAGAAAATATGAAACCTGAAAAATACATCACGCTGATGCCTCGATCAACCCTCGTGCTCCGCAGTCCATGTGTCCGAGCGATGAATTCCCTCCAAACAAGGAAAAATCAAAGGGAGGTCTCCTTCGAAGGACGTGAGAGGGTAAGGGAAGCAACGGGAACGATGATCACGCGATATACTGGCGGCGTACGTATAGAACGGCTGTTGCGAGAGAGTTCGCAAGAAACAAGAAGAAAAAAGGAATCGTAGGCCGACGCGACTATACGCTGTCGACGGACAAACAGCGACTGAGCCCAACTGAAACGAACTCTGTCGCAGTATGAGCACAGGCTACGTTCGCGGGAAAAAGTGGTGGGGATACATGGGAGGCAGACGTAGAGAGGACGGAGCTGCGAGCGTAATCGAAATCTCCGGAAAACTGGAGAGCCTGGGCAAGGGAGGCAACCAAAGTGGAGGACTAGTGCCTGTGAGCGCAAAACGGGTGTGGATACGGGAAGTCCTGCCTGGACAAGGAGGAGTTAAACCAAACCAACAAGTGTGAGGTTAGGACGGTGGAGCAGCCATATTAGGACGCGTGACAACAGCGCCGCTACACGGGCTATTCGAGGAACTACCCAGACGCAGCCATATTGGCGCGTGCGTCGAAGCGCGTTGCGCGGGCCACTTGAAAGTGACAGCGACTGGCAGAGTGGCAAGTGCTGACCGAGCGACATTTCCCGCCCAACGGGGAAACGGACGCATCCATGGCGAAAGAGAAGGAGGTAGAGGAAAACGCCAGGGGACGGAGGGAAACGGAACTGGCTGCGGAGCCGCCGCACGTTAGCACCAGGAGCATGACGAAGGCGATGCCGCCAAAGGAGGGACCCTCCCGCTTCACGCTGGACAAGGAGGGAATATGGACTGAGGAAGCAACAGAGGAGGAGGAAACCCCCGCCAGAGAAGCACCCCGAGCGAAGAGGAGGAAGGCCAACGAATCCCCCGAACTCCCCGCGGACCCGGCTGAAGAAATGAGATCAGCCACAACGGCGGACATAGGAGCCGAACTGATTCGCCGGGCCGCCGAGGTGGCCAGGGCTGCCGAGGCGCCCCGCGGCCACAAGGTCACGCAGGGGAAAACCCTGAAGGAGGCGGCGAGAACGATCACCGCGGGCGTGACAGAGTTAGTGAGGAGAACGGACCCTGTCACCGACGCACTCGCTATAACGCAAGGACGCATAGCAACACTGGAGGCGGAGGTAGAGGCACTCCGAAAAGAGCCGGCCTCGCGCCCCACCGCGGATGAGAACAGCTACAGGGCGCGTCTCGCTGCAGTCGAGCAGCAAGTAGAGGAGATGAGATCCTTGCTGCACCGACTGGAGGAACAACTGCAGGGAACAGAAAAAGGAGAAGGAAAGGAGGTCGCCCCTGTCGCGAACACGAGAGGGATGGAGCCTGGACCCCCAAGCGCCCCAGCGCCCAAGGGAGGCCGAATGGCGGACACCGAATGGCAGACCGTCGGAAGGAAAAGAAGAGGAAAGAAGAAGGAGGCAGGGAGGAAGCAGCCGGCGAAGCTGATCCCCGAGACAGGGGCGGAGAGCCAGAGGAAAACTCCGGAGAGTGGATCGGCGAACACACGAAGAGGGGGAGGCAGGGGGCCCCTCCCGCGCGCACCGCGGACGTCAGCGGTAACAATCACCCTGACGGACAAATCGAGCCAATCCTACGCGGAGGTGCTGGCTGCGGCCAAGGACAGTGTCTCCCTGGCCGAGCTCGGCATCAACACGATGAGGATGCGGAAGACCATCACCGGAGGTGTCATCTTAGAGGTCCCTGAGGACCAGGGAAGGGAGAAGGCCGCAGCGCTCGCAGCACAGCTGACGCGGGCTCTGGACCCGAACGAGGTCCGCGTGGCGACCCCCTCGCGGAGGCAAGGGTGTCCCTGATAGACATAGCGGCCACCAAGGCGGAAATCCAGAACACCCTGGCAAGGGAGAGCGGCTGCAAGCCGGAGGACATCCGGCTGGGAGAAATCCGCCCCGCCCGGAACGGACTTGGCGCCGTATGGATACGAGGCCCTGCCAGTGCAGTGAGGAAACTGGCCCAGGCTGGAAAGGTCGCCATAGGCTGGTCGATGGCGAAGGTCGAAGCCATCGAACGGAGACCGTTACAGTGCTACAGGTGCCTTGGGATAGGACACACGGGGAAGACCTGCACCGCCAAGGAGGACAAGGGGCACCTGTGCTTCAGATGCGGCGAACCAGGGCACCAGGCGAGAGCATGCACTACTGCGAGCCCGAAATGCCTGCTCTGCGAGGCGCTTGGAACACCGTCGGTGCACAGGATGGGGGGACCGGCCTGCGCCCCCTCGAAGAAGGGAACGAAAGGAGCCGCCCGCGGATCCACGGCTGCAAGAGGCAGCGAGAAAGGCTCCCCGCCGCAAAGCGACCCTAAGCCCGCGAACAAGGAGGTAGGCACGGAGGAAGCCACGAACAAGGAAAGGCCACCAAGGAACTGAGAATGCGCATCCTCCAGACTAACCTGGGAAGGTCAAGGCGAGCACAAGACCTGCTCCACCAAACCATCCGGGAGAGCACGGTCGCCCTGGCGGTGGTGGCGGAACCATACAGAGTTCTGGATGGCCCGGAGTAGGTCGGAGACACGGACGGAATGGTTGCCGTCACCTGGACATCAACGCCCGGGGCGTTTGCCCACGGAGCCCTGCTGGAACGGGGCAACGGGTACGCCGCGGTCGAGTGGGCAGGGATGATGGTGGTGGGGGTGTACGTGTCACCCAACAGCGAACGGGCAGCGTTCGAAGAATTCCTGGACGGAGTTGGCGACTGCGTCAGGCGACGACTCCCCCGACAAGTGCTCGTCCTGGGAGACTTTAACGCGCACTCCACGGAATGGGGGAACGCCAGGACCAACGCGCGCGGCCGCACGCTATCAAACTGGGCCATGGGACTTGGTCTTCTGCTAGTGAACAGGGGCTCGACCAGTACCTGCGTGACGTGCAGAGTGAGCTCCATTGTTGACATAACATGGGCCTCCCCCGAGGCATTCAGGCGGATCTCAGGCTGGAGAGTGGCCGAAGGGGTCGAGACGCTGTCGGACCACCTCTACATATTCATGGAGGTGGACGCACCTGGACCTGGAATGCCGACGACAAACGACGGGCGCGGCCCGCCGAGGGGGAGGCACGCGCGCCCACCACCCAGATGGAAAATAAAGGAGAGGAACGAAGACCTACTCCGGGCGGCTGCTATAGCAACAGCTTGGAGCTGGGAGGCCTCGACAACGACGACCGAAGCAGACGTGGAAGAGGAGGCCGAGAACCTCCGCCAAGCCATGACAGCAATCTGCGACGCATCCATGCCACGAGCCACACCAGGCACGGTGCAAAGCAGAGCAGTTTACTGGTGGAACCCCGGCATCGCGGAACTGAGGACGAGATGTGGCCGGGCCCGAAGACAGTACCTAAGGGCCCGCCGCTGGCGACGACGCGACGAAGAAGAAGTCTCCTTGCGCTACCGGACGTGCCGCGCGCTACGGCGCTCGCTACAGAGGGAAATTAAAAAAGCGAAGGACCGTGCCTGGTCCGAACTGGTTGAGACAGTCGAGTCGGACTCATGGGGGAGGCCATACAGGACGGTGACACGGAAACTGCGCGCGAAGGGCCCCCTGATAACGGCGGAAATAGAACCTGCACTGCTGACGCGGATCACCGGAACGCTCTTTCCCCCACAAGAAAACAGAGCGGCGGAACGGCCACGGGAAACGACACGACCGCTGGAATGGAGGGACGACTGGGAAGTCACAGAGGAGGAGATATGGGAGGCAACCAGAAGAATGACCGCCCGCAACGTGGCACCGGGCCCGGACGGAATCCCTGGCCGGATCTGGGGGGAAGTGATGGGGGTCATGGCCCCCAGACTCCGGCACCTCTTCACAAGATGCCTGAGGGAGGGAGTCTACCCCCGGGCGTGGCGGACAGCGAGGCTGGTCCTGCTCCATAAGGAGGGCCGACCGACGACCTCGCCGTCAGCGTACCGGCCGATATGCCTACTGGACGAGGTCGGCAAACTACTCGAGAGGGTAGTCGCCGCCCGCTTGGAACGACACATAGCGGGCCAAGTGCCAGGTTTGCACGAAAGCCAGTACGGCTTCCGGAAGGGGCGCTCGACGATTGACGCGGTCAGACGCGTACGAGCGCTTGCGGAGGACATGGTCTCCCGGAAAGGCGTGGCGCTGGTGATTTCCCTGGACATCGTCAACGCGTTCAACACCATGCCATGGGACAGGATAGTGACGGCTCTGGAGCACTTCGAGGTTCCCAACTACCTCGTCCGATTGATCCGGGCCTACCTCGACGACAGGTGGGTGTGTTACGCCAGTAAGGAAGGAGAGGAAAAGCGATCCGTCGAGCGTGGCGTCCCGCAGGGCTCGGTGCTGGGCCTCATGCTATGGAACGTTGCGTACGACGAGGTACTACGATGCCCACTACCCCCAGGCGCGGCCATAGTATGCTATGCGGACGACACCCTAATCCTGGTCGAGGGTCGTGGCTGGCACGAGACGCTGCGCATTGGCGGAATGGCAACGGCCTGTGCGATCCATGCCGTGAACGAACTGGGCCTGAGTGTCTTCCC
>NW_022884191.1:0-18953 GCF_011952255.1 Bombus vosnesenskii | reverse complement strand
CAACATTTTATAATTGCTATACGAAATATTTTCATTATTAGTGGATTTATCAGAATTTGTTTTAGTGCTTGTCATAAATGATGTTATTTCTAAGAACCTGCAAACTAACGATGTTTGATATTTTCTATCTTTTATTAAAGTAGATTTTCCGCCGTATTTTCAACTTTTGCGTGTATGACTACATAATAACAGGAAAATGAAAACATTTACGCGAACAGCAACTGTGCTCAAACTGAAAGATATGCGCTATTCCTTTTAATGCTACATCTTCGTAAATTTTCTCGTGTTACTGTACGGTCGTTGTACCTCATGGAATGTTTGTAAACATTTATTATTGATACCTCTACCCCATTCAGAGAGTACACAAGATATGAATAGTCCCGTGTTATCTTCTGCATAACGTGCACGTGGACAATGCACGAAGAATAACACGTAGCATCATGAGTTAGAGTAACGAGGAAAAGTTTGAAATGCTCTTGATTTACACTGTAACCGTGCGTAACCGTCTATAATACAACGGCTAGTGAATCGTAGTCGATATTATTAGCATTTTTATTCGAAAATAATAGCGCACTTTACCGATTTCAATGAACTTCAAATATGTTATCGAAATATGTTAACGTCCTGAGAAAACTTCGATCAAATTTAATTTATTTGATTTAATAATTAACTTTTAGCTTTTCAGCGTATGTAAAATATTCGGTACGCACAACTAATATACGGAACAATTTTTAAGCAGATGAATTTCTATGAATGAAATAGCTATATATTCTTTGTACTAAAAGTTAAATTAATTTCCGCAGTAAGAAATATTAAATTAGAAGAAGGTTCGATTTCAGAACAAACACGACATAAACAATAACCATCGTTGCTCGACGATCAAACATTGGAGCGGATACAATTCAAATGCAAGGCTGTTTCTCAGCTTCTACAAAACGGGTCGAGATGAAACATATCCAATTTTCTTTCCAAGACACTACGCTATATAACGGAGAAACCCCGATCGAAAATTGTTCAGTAGTTTTTACGTGATGCAAGTACGAACAAACAAACAAGCAGAGAGGCAACATTTTTTTAAGTTAAAATTAGTTTTTTGCATTCCATAGCTGATGAGTTATTCCTGGATATCCGCTTTATTTCTTGTTTATTCGATGTACAGATACAACCCTTCTACTCTTTCTATAATTCTGGCACACAAGTGACTGTATTTTTTACCTAAATTTAACTCATTGGTGCTAGTCATCTTTAATATAAATAAAAAAATGATAAATGGGTCAAATCCGTAGATTGGATTAGATCAATGGGTTAGATGTATGTCTACTGATTTTAATTATTACTATGAATGTGACGAACATACGGATAAGACAGTGCAACATTTCATACGTCAACAGATTGCTTGAAAATTTAGTTTCGGCCGGCTGCTACTCTAGCCCAACCTATAATCCGTTCATTTTTCTTTTTTATTCATGTTGAAGTTATTCTCATTTCTAGGAAAACTCTACATCACTAGTGTTAGCTTTCTTAGTCCTCGAAGCCATTCGAATTTTTGCAGTAAATAGGTGGTAAGGATTCGCGAATTCAACTTATCAGGAAGTTCGTACTTCTATTTATATACATTAAAAACAAGTATTTTCAAACTGGAGTGTACCAAAAATCATGGTACATGGTAAAAAAATTAAAAAATACAAATGAGTTTTAATCATATAAATATCTAACTCATTAGTTTCATCAGTTTCCTGTAAAATACTACTTCGAATCAATTTAAAGTCTCTCACACAAGTAGGAAATGTTTCATGAGTTTAACCACAATTAAGGAAATGTCTTAATCAATATTGAAGTAGACGAGTAATAATAATCTTTCAATGTTTCAAAAGTCATATACATTAAGTAAGAAGATACTTATTTGCTGATAATATTGACACAATTTAGGGAAATAACAATACGTTTCCGATATCGCTGATACCGCGCTTTTCAACTTTATTAATTTACCCTGAGTAACAGATTTACGAGGAAGAGTAATGACTCAATGCGCAAAGAACAAGCGATGAGAAAATTTCGACTTGTCTTCGACGATTAAATCGAGATTACGAAACGACTGAACAAATGCGACCAACTATCGTCCGACGATACGAACGGTCAACGAATACATTCGTCCACGAACGTGTCACGTAATTTTTAGGGTTGGTTGGTGAAAATAAAATATAGTTGAGTCGTAACACAACAATTAACTTTGTTTTAATCAACCTTTATTGTGAATTCACCAATCACAATGTAACACGCACTGAATTAGCATAAATCACAATTCACTCCAACCACGTTATGTAAGACTTAGTTACAACAATACATTAAGTACGCGACTTATAAGAGTAGAGACCGACATAGATATGTTGACTATTCTAAGGATACAGAATAAGTGAAGTTTTACTGACGATACTGTGTCTGAGGAAAGCTAGGGGTGGGTGTGTCTAAGGACACGGGACTATCGGATTTGTTGATGACAATTTTGGTTAAGGAAGTGAGGGTAGTAGACACCGTCTCCGATTGGATAATAAGAAGGTTGGTGGACCAGGAGGGGTTTTAGCTGCCCTCGCGAGAAAGTTGCCAACGGAACATACCAGATGTGGAGAAAACCAACTTTCTAAGCTAACACGTGGTAGACAATAAACGTAAAGGGAAATTTAAGACAGGAAATACTCGCTTGGTCCGAAGGACCTTAAATATAAAAATGCCAAGGCCCCTGGTGGGCACTTAAGACTATTGAGGGTGCGCGCCAAGGATATGCAGACATCTGGGTGCCATCCTGTCCGTGGTGTGTGGCCTGGTCTCTGATGTGAATTGACTTTACAGAAGAAAAGATGTTTCGTTTTAAAGGAAGTGCGAATATTAACGTGCGAGCAGCTGCTTATTGCAAGGAAACGATTAAGGTCATCGCGAATTCATAACTCTCGTTCGTAATTGAAAAATTGTTTATCGGGTGTTGTATCGCGTAGTTTGGACTTTACGTGTTCGAAAGCCGCCTATATATAGAGATTCGTGTACAGTCGCGCAGTTCCTCCAAATTGCAAGTTTCAGTTGATACGAATATGAGTATACGCGAAATATCCGCTTCTCTCAGCAATCGGTAGGTATAAATTTGGTCATTAATATCAGTGGTTTTAATTCTGTCATTATTCAAATAAATTCGAACAGATGCACAGAATTTATTCTTGCTCAATAGTCGAGTCATTGTGAAATCTCTACTTTCCTTACTTATGGAACTCCTATTTTCGAAAATATCGTTTTGTTTTTTTTGATAATAGCAAATAGTATTACACTTAGATTTCTAAGGAACTAAATCTAATTGACTAAAAGGACTAAAATATAATTGAAATTAACTTGTTTATATTACTTCCTAATTTTATAGATACATTCTAGTAGGATAAAAACTGTTGTAATTATCGATTCGAATATAGTTAATGCTAAAGAAAACAAAGAATTACTTTCAACAGATAAATCAACTTTTAAAGAGCACCATGAAGAACCGGTTGATAAGTGCAACATTTGTCAGCAGTGTTCTCTTTGCGATCCTTCTCGCCCACCTGCCGGTTACTTTATCGAGTTTCGAATCGATCGAGGACCTTCTGCCGATAATAGGCGCAGGGATCAAAATATTGTTAGAAAACGTTGATCGCCAGTTGAAATGTCCCGTGTTTCACATTGCTGTAGACAATAAATGCGTTCTGATGGGTTAACGTTCAGAGCATTCAAATTTATATCATGAACACGTACATTTACGTTTCTGTTTCTTCCGTTTTCGCTCTTCGACATTCGCTTTGAATCTTGATCGACATCGATGCCGAAAGATTCAATGACCGTCGATTACTAGCTCACTGAATCTGTGTATTCAGGATTTTGTTTACTGTCAACTTGAATTATAAAGAATGTATTGTAATAAATAAGGCAATGAAAACGTTGAATTGATTATAATTTTGCTGCAAAATCCACTTAAATTTAGATGCGAGTGTTTAGAAGAAGAGAAATGTTTACAACTACGCACTTACCTACTAAAATTCAGTCTCCTTGTTGATTTAGAGATGATTTGACTTCAAAACGAAAGAAAGACACGTGTCTCGTTACTAGCGAAGAGTCGTAGAACATAGAATATATTAAAAGGAACAAATACTTTATAATACTAATTATGCTATTAATACCAATAACTAGAGCTCATCCATAATTCTAACGAATTATTGTTGAAAATTCTCGAGGTACATTATGTTAGGGAATATGTACGAGACACATACACGATACATCAAAAACGATTGTAATACTTGAAAATGAGAATTTAGTTCTTTTTACTATTCGGGCACCAGCAAGCTTGGTTAAGGTCGTCTTGTCCATTTCGACGACCAACCGATACCTGTGAAACTTTTTCTAATTATTTTTTTGGGGTTAACCAAACTATCGTGCATGCTCACAGTTGAATGAAGAAATGAATGAAGAAAAATCAGAATGCGAAGCAGTCTTGGCAGTTGAAGGACCAAAGGTCGGTTTTCCAGCGCCTGCATATCAGAAGCGCGTTGATGATTTTAGTCGTGGATCGTGCTGATCTTTCTAGCGTTGGTCACGTTTTCGTGCGTATTTTCTGTTTCTTCTAGAGTTTAGTTGGAATCCGTAGATTAAATCCAGTTAGCGCCAGTTGTTGAGTGCGAATGGGAGGCGGGAATGATGCGAGAAATGACATGCACGATCCTTGTACGATAACGATGTATGTTTATTATTACAAGCTTATCTCTAAAGTCTGGGTGAACTATCCTCCACTCAGCAAAGTTATTACTAATATCAACAAAGATTATTTGTGTGGTTAACAATGTCCCTTTACTATTCTAAAGTGGAAATAACAAATACACAGCACCCTTCGAATTTGACCTACGAAACGCATTTTTTTCATCCTTGACTAAATTCGCGATTATGTTATTTCGATCCTACCGACGATATTCGATATATTTCGAGGAGTCTCACTCAAGATATCGCACGCTAAAAAATAAAAATTGATTTTACATCGAAAGGGCTACTTTTAGAACTATGTCGATATTTATTTCTCCCGGTCGGCACTATAAGCCCTTTGAGTATCGGACACCTTTTTACACAACCTGTATACGTCAGTTAGCTATCACACTTGAAACGATTACGGAGAAAACATAATGTTCGGAATCGCAAGCTTTGAAATAAAAAAATAAAATATGATCGCGGCAATAATACGCTAAATTGTACGTACACAGTAGAACCT
Source organism: Bombus vosnesenskii (assembly GCF_011952255.1). NCBI lineage: Eukaryota > Metazoa > Arthropoda > Insecta > Hymenoptera > Apidae > Bombus > Bombus vosnesenskii. The sequence continues at coordinate 13,687 of NW_022884191.1, read as the reverse complement.
CGATTAGGAGAGAAAGAGGGAATTTTTACAAAGATTAAATTGCATCCGTTTATTCGCATCTTGTCCGCGTTTGCCCAGCCACAATTTTCATTTGTCTACCCTTCAACAGATATTATCGCCAAATGTTCAATAATGTGATAATTTCGGTATAGCGTATCACACTAAATATTTAGTTACAAGAAGGCCGAACAACGTCACGTTGATCAAACTAAAGGAATATAAACGGAATAATACAGAAAAACTTGGAAATTTTTGCGAGCCATCGTTGCAGCATTTGATTCAGTGAACACACGATAAAAAATAATAATATTCGTTCCTTTACAACAAACGTAAAAACAGGGGCATGTCACATAAAATGCATAACACATACTGCTCGATATATGTGCTACCTTATTACTATTATCCCATAAATACGCCATCTAATCGTATTTTCAATACAATTTTTATATTTCTATAAATGTTATTATGGTTGAATGTATTTTAACCGCCTAGGGATTTTTAATTACACACAATTTTCGGCTAACATCGTCGTGTATCGTCCACATTTCTGCTGTATTACAACAATAAACTATAAACCGTCCAAGCGTATAACCTTCTTTACAGCGCCATCATTTTAAATCGGAACAATCAAACAGTTTACACTGAAACACTGCGAATGTTACAGCGGTTCATCGTTACAGAATGGCTGAGCTGTGAGAAACAAGAACGATTACCGCAGAATATAAACGAGACAAAATATAAATTGATATAAGATGCAGTGAAGCAAATCAGTCGCAGGTCATTCGTTTTATCATTTCCTGACGTCCATATTAGAGATTTTATTAAAAGATTGTACTGATTTTGAATTAGACATTACAGTCCTTCTAATTTTCGTCAGAAAATAAGCTTTTCTTACGGATGGAATACTTGACACTACCGTTGCAACGAACAATTAACGACCTGGTACGTTTCGTTCTAGATAAGCGACCCGCATATTGCGATTACAGATGGCTGTATTAGCATGTACATTGTCAGAGTAATCAACAGTCTCAATTTAAACAAGATAGATTTTTTTATATAAAAAGAGCAAGAAACGACAATACAAATGATTCATTTTGATTACTATGTTTTATATTGTAATACTTGCATGTTACTATATCAGGTAGATATTCAAACTGGTAAACACTACACATGCAAGGATATTCTCGAAAAAAGCACAATATTATCTGTTGCTTTGAGAAATTATGGAATCAAGGTGGAAGACAGAATCTCCGTTGCAGCTGAAAACCATCCACATTACGTGGTATCGATATGTAGCACGTTATTTATCGGAGTTACATTTGCACCGTTGAATCCAGCATATACAGAAAGTAAGATATTCTCCAAGCAGCTTTTACGAATTATTTTATAATAACAAAGAAATTAATTTAATTAAAAGTACGTGCGTGTTTAATATTATAGAAATTTAACGAAGGCAGAACGTAAAAAGTGGAAAGAAAAATTTGCTCTTCTTTTTTGGAAACGTGCATGTTTCTGATAACTCCACTGATTATGCCATATATAAGTTAATGAAATCGAGCCTCGACTTTATTATTTGCCTCGAGTTTATTATAGAATTTTACAACTACTAGAAACAGAGATCATAAATTAGATACTTTAATTAAAGACTAAATTTATTTACATTACATTTGCAGAATTAACAATAAAAGTCTAGAAACAGTACTTACTCTAACACCAAGTTTTATAATGTAGTGTAAACAATAATTGTTAATATTAAATTGTTAAATATTGTGTATATAGATGCGGAAATTAATAATCACTTATATTCTCAATATGCGTTACTCCGTCACCTTTTAGAGATACAAACAATACTAATTTTTAATCGTATACGATTAAATTGTATTTAACTACTCCGAATATCTTCTCAGAGTAAACATTCTACGAAAAATATGTTATTTCAAAGAAAGTTGTTTCAGCCTCTCCTTGCGGAGACGGATATCGGAAAAAGCTTTTGTAAGGCTCTTCGAATATTTCTAGATCTTTTGTAAAACTGTCACCTTGTTACGCGGAGGGGTTAAGTTACGCGATGCAGCATATGCGTTATTTAATCATATCTAATGCAATTTTTTACGTAGGAGAATTTACGCACATGCTGGAAATTTATCAGCCACGGGTGTTGTTTGCATCGCGACGCACTGAAAACATTTTGGCGAAAATTGCATCTACTGTAAGCTGGAATATGAAATTAATCGAATTGGATGATAAACCTCTTGATGGAAATATAATAACCTGAGACAAGGTTTTGGAAAAATATCAAAGTATCACGGATCTCTATGCGTCTTCACCGGTGCAGATAGATCATAACAGGAAAAGAATGGCAGCTATTTTATGTTCTAGCGGTACAACAGGCCTTCCAAAAGGAGTAATGTTGTCTCATCGAAATTTGTTACTTTTCATCCAAAGTCTAAGGTAAATATATTAAATTAATATACACAATGTATCCGGTTGATCTAAGACCACACATATATTTCGAGATTTATTTTTCATTTATGTTAAATTTAAATATATATTATTCGTTTTATATGATTAACAAACCATTCTTTATTCAAATCAACTATATAATATTTTCTCTATTGTTGTGCCTCTTAACTCTTATCATTCTAGTTGAAATTATAAATATTCGATTCAATTGCATTTTGTTCTTAATCGAAGTGCCCCAGAATCAATGGATATTCGACGTGGAGACCGAATACTAGTTTTCTTGCCATTATTCCACGGTTATGCGTTCGGAATGATGAATACGGCAATAAGTTGCGGTGCAGCTGTGTACATAATGCGAAATTTCAAGTTAGAAACATTAATCAGTCCCGTAGAAAAATACAGAATTACGCATACACCATTGGTCCCTCCAGTTTTAGTTGGTCTTGCGAAGCATCCAATGGTGCCAAATTGCGATTTCAGCAGCGTGAGAGAGATCGTTTCCGGTGCGGCAACGCTTCCGCCGGATGTAAGTTTTTCGTCCAAACTACCTAACGCAATACGTTATAACGGTATACTATATAACGTAATAAGTTATAACGTTATACTATATAACGTAATACTTTATTACGTTACACTATATAACGTAATACGTTATTACGTTATACCATATAACGTTATACTACATAACGTAATACGTTATAATGTTATAATATATAACGTAATACTTTATAATGTTATACTACCTAACGAAATACCTAATAACGTTATACTATATAATGTAATACATTATAACGTTATTCTATATAACGTAATACGTTCTATAACCATATAACGTTATACTACATAACATAATACGTTATAATGTTATAATATAAAACGTAATACTTTATAATGTTATACTACCTAACGAAATACCCAATAACGTTGTACTATATAATGTAATACATTATAACGTTATTCTATATAACGTAATACGTTCTAATGTTATACTACCTAACGTAATACGTTACAACGTTATACTATATACCGTAATACGTTATAATGTTATACTACCTAACGTAATACGTTATAACGTTACTGTATAAAACGTAATATGTTATAACGTTATATCATATAACGTAATACGTTATAACGTTATTCTGTGAAATGTCATACGTTATAACGTAATACGTTATAACGTTACACTATATAACGTAATACGTTATAACGTAATACCATAAAACGTAATACGTTATTACGTTATTCTATCTAACGTAATACGTCATAAAGTTATACTATATAACGTATACGTTATACTATACAACGCAATACGTTGTTGTGTTATACTATACAACGTAATACGTTATAACATTATACTATAAAACGTAATACGTTATAACGTTATTCTGTGAAATGTCATACGTTATAACGTTACACTGTATAACGAGATACTTTATAACGTTGTTCTGCGGAACATCATACGTTATAACGTTACACTGTACAACGTAATACGTTATGTCGTTATACTATATAACGTAGTACGTTATAATGCTACACTGCCTAACGTAATTCGTTATGACGATATACTATATAAGGTAATAGGTTATAAAGTTATTCGATAAAACGCAACACGTTATAACGTTATACCATATAACGTAATACGTTATAACGTTATACTGTATAATTTAATACTTTATTACGTCAATCTATATAACGCAATACGTTATAATGTTATTCTATTTAACGTCATACGTTATTCCGTTACACTATATAATGTAATATGTTATAACGTAATACTATATAACGTAACACGTTATAACGTTATACTATATAACATAATACGTTATAAAATATAGTATATAACGTAACACATTATAACGTTATTCTATATAACGTTACACGTTATAACGTTATACTATAAAATGTAAAACGTTATAACGTTATACCATATAGCGTTGTACTATATAACGTAATACGTTATAACATTATACCATATAACGTAATACATTATTACGTTATTCTTTATAACGTAATACGTTATAATGTTATACTGTATAACGTAATATGTTATAACGTTATTCTGCGGAACGTCCTGCGTTATAATGTTACTCTATATAATGTAATACGTTATATCATTAAACTACATAACGTAATGCGTTATAACGTTATACTATATAACGTAATACATTATTACGTTGTTCGCTATAACGTAATACGTTATAAAATTATACTATATAGCGTAATAAGTTATAACGTTATACTATATAACGTAATACGTTATTACGTTATTCTATCTAACGTAATACGTTATAAAGCTATACTATAAAACGTAATACGTTATAACGTTATACCATATAGCATTATTCTATATAACGTAATATGTTATAACGTTATACCATATAACGTAATACGTTATAAAATTAAACTATATAACGTAACACGTTATAACGTTATACTACCTAACGTAATACGTTATAACGTTATACTATATAACTTAATACGTTATAATGTTATACTACCTAACGTAATACGTTATACTATATAGCGTAATACGTTATAATGTTATACTACCTAACGTAATACGTTATAACGTTATACTATATAACGTAATACGTTATAACGTTGTACTATATAATGTAATACATTATAACGTTATTCTATATAACGTAATACGTTCTAATGTTATACCATATAACGTAATACGTTATAATGATTTACTACTTAACGTAATACGTTATAAAATTATACTATATAACGTAACACGTTATAACGTTATACTACCTGACGTAATACGTTATAACGTTATACTATCTAATGTAAAACGTCATAAAGTTATACTATATAACTTAATATGTTATAAAATTATACTATATAACGTAACACGTTATAACGTTATACTACCTGACGTAATACGTTCTAACGTTATACTATGTAACTTAATACGTTATAATGTTATACTACCTAACGTAATACGTTATACTATATAGCGTAATACGTTATAATGATATACTACCTAACGTAATACGTTATAACGTTATACCATATAACGATATACTATGTAACGTAATACGTCATAACGTTCTACCATATAACGTAATACGTTATAATGTTTTACTACCTAAGGTAATACGTTATAACGTTATACTATATAACGTAATACGTTATAACGTTATACTATATAACGTAATACTTTATTACGTTATACTATACAATGTAATACGTTATAACGTTATTCTATATAACGCCATACGTTATAACGTTACACTATATAATGTAATACGTTATTACGTTATACTATATGTAGTATCGTGGACGAAAGGCCTAAGAAATATCGGGCGAACTATGAACAATGTCGCGGTGAGCCGAGGCGTCGTCGGGCCCATCAATGTGTCATCGGTCTTTTCATGTGCTTACTTTCGTGGAAAAGACCTACGTGACCCTGGCCACGAGCGCCTGCAGAACACGTGAGCGGTGGGCCTAGGAAAAAGACAACAGAATGCGGCAACGGCCAGAGCGTTAGTCGAAAAGCAGAGAGCGAGTCGAGAAGCAGAGTGCGAGCTGAGCGGAGACAGAGGTTGCGAATGGCGTTGCCGAGAGAGTGTGGATTGCGCTGTTTTCTGTGCGTTTGGCGTGAATAGTTCAGGTTGTACAACAATCGTCTTTTTCTGTCTGATTTACATCTCTATTGTCCACTCTTTGTAAACACATTATATCACGATATTATATATATAACGTTATACTACCTAACGTAATACGGTATAACGTTATTCTATAAAACGTAATATGTTATAACGTTATATCATATAACGTAATACGTTGTAACGTTATTCTGTGAAATGTCATACGTTATAACGTTACACTATATAACGTAATACGGTATAACGTCATACCATAAAACGTAATACGTTATTACGTTATTCTATCTAACGTAATATGTCATAAAGTTATACTATATAACGTAATACTTTATTACGTTATACTATATAACGCAATACGTTGTTATGTAATACTATATAACGTAATACGTTATAACATTATACTATAAAACGTAATACGTCATAAAGTTAAAGCATATAACGTTATTGTATATATCGTAATACGTTATAACGTTATACTATACAATGTAATACGTTAGAACGTTATTCCATAAAACGTAATACGTTGTAACTTTATACCATATATCGTAATAAGTTATAACGTTATTCTGCGGAACGTCATACGTTATAACGGTACACTATATAATGTAATACGATATAACGTTATACTATATAACGTAACACGTTATAACGTTATACTGTATAATTTAATACGTTATAACGTTATTCTATAAAATGCAATACGTTATAACGTTATACCATATATCGTAATACGTTATAACGTTATTCTGTGGAACTTCATACGTTATAACGTTACACTATATAATGTAATACGGTATAACCTTGTACTACATAACGTAATACGTTATAACGTTATTCTATAAAACGTCATACGTTGTAACGTTATTCTGTCGAACGTCATACGTTATAACGTTACACTATATAACGTGATACGATATAACGTTATACTATACAACGTCATACGTTATAACGCTACACTATATATCGTAATACGTTATAACTTTATACTATAAAACGTAATACGTTATTACGTTATACTGTATAACGTAATACGTTATAACTTTATACTATAAAACGTAATACGTTATAACCTTATTCTATAAAACGTAATAGGTTATAATGTTAAACCATATAACGTAATACCTCATAACGTTATTCTGCGGAACGCCATGCGTTATAACGTTACTCCATATAATGTAATACGATATAACGTTATACTATATAACGTAATACGTTATCACGTTATTCTATAAAACGCAATACGTTATAGCGTTATACCATATAACGTAATACGTTATAACGTTATTCTATGTAACGTCATCCGTTATAACGTTACACTATATAACGTAATACGGTATAACGTTATACCATATAACGTAATACGTTATAACGTTATACCATCTAACGTAATACGTTATAACGTTATAGTATATAACGTAATACGTTATTACGTTATTCGATATAACGTAATACGTCGTAACGTTATTCTGCGGAACGTCATGCGTTATAACGTTACTCTATATAAGGTAAATCGATATAACGTTATACTATATAACGTAATACGTTATTACGTTATTCTATCTAACGTAATACGTTATAAAATTATACTTGTCGGAGATAAGGTGACACCGGTGCCTTCCCTCTGAAACCTCGGGAAGATCCATAGAAACATTGTAATTAAAATCTACAGTTGTAACTAAACGATTTGCCGTCACTCTAACCAATTGTATTTGTTTAAGTCTTGTGACAATGAGCTTGGGCTCAATTCGACAATTAGTCGCCGAACGTGGCGGCGTTCAACGGGACGAACTCTCCATTTAACAAAGGCATTGAGTAATCCTATAGCACTCCAAAAGAAAGATTCGTAGCGGCACTTGGCAGTAAACATTCCAACGGTTTCTGTCCCGTAGCTTGCCACACGCAGGTCCTATTCGCCGGGCAGGATGTTTACCAGATGTAGACGCGTCTCCACAGTACGTGATCGACTAGCACGAGGACCGTCATAAGCACTAATATGTAGTTACCTAAAATCCTTCAACAGATACACAGTCTTTGTCCCAGTTACGGGAAGACAGGAGAGACCTATTTTTCCACGAACGACGTCTCCCACTAGCAACCCTCCCTCAAGGGCAGCTAGCATCCTTTTCTAACTACCGATATGGAGATTGGCCAATTAGCAGCAACGTCAATTTCCGTTACTTTCCGAACGTAGGATATCCCCGACGAATCCGATGATCTCGTGTCCTTAGACACGCCCCATCATAGTTTTCCTCTGAGGTATCACCGGGACGGAAAGTCATTCTCTCTTGCGGTCTCATCGACAAAAAGGATTTACTCCTTACGGTCAGCGAATATTGACACAGAATTCGACTTAGACATTTGCGAGTGCGTACGACTACCGTCCCGTTGTCCGCGGATTCTTTATTGAACCTAGGATCATTGTCATTAGTCTCTCGAGTATCTAATTACCACGGTTACTTGTCCGGTTCTATGGTAATCGCATTTGCACCAGTCAATGTCTTCTCTATTGCATAACGACAATGTGTAATCCAAATGAAGATTCGTGTCACGCCCCCAACTTTAATTCTAATGTAAACCCGAAATTTAATCGGGTTAAAATTAGAATTTAAGGCGCGTAACGATTGTTTGTTCGACCAATCGCGGGGAGACGTAGTCGCTAGGAGAGACGTCAACGGGAGTCGTAAATTCCCGTTACGATTATGACAATCGACACCACGACTTGATCGATCCCCTGATTTCCGTTGAGATGATAGGGGTGATTGAGTTTGTATAACACTATGATTCACAGAATTATTAATTATATATTTCCAACACTTAGATTACACTGATGAGCATAGATAGATAGATAATCACTTATCGCACGAAGATAAGATAGATATGTACGTTAGAGCAGGGCTCTTATAATTGGATTTAATGTATTAGTGGACGTAGCACTATAAGATATTTAGCAGAGGAAATGTATGCTCGACAATACCGAGACCGACTCTCGCGTTATGCTTAGACTGCCCCGATAGGCATTAGCGTTACTACTTAGTAGTTGACTTTTCCAACGATGTAGAAGAAGTGAAGTTGAGTGACGATGCTGTGTCGGAGGAAAGCTAGTGATGGGTGTGTCTAGCGCACGGGATCATCGGATTTGTTCATGACATTTTAGGTCAGGAGGTGAGGCCAGTATACATTGCCTCGGATTGGACAAACGAAGGTTGGAGGACTAAGAAGGGCCTTAACCGCCCTCGATAGAAAGTTGCTGGTAGGAAGCATCGTACGTGAGAAAAGCTAACTTTCCCGTGTCAAGCCGTAGTAAACAATAGTCTTTGGAAACTGATTTAGAAAAGACATTTGTTGGGTCTGAAGGACCTTAGCAGGCAAGTGACTCGGGTGTATGACGGGTTCTTAAGGCTATTGAGGGTACGCCGTACGGAAGAGCGGACATCTGGTGTCCGTCTGGCCCGCGGTGTGTGACCTGGGCCAGGCAGAGAGTCGCCCGGCGTAACAACGATTCTTCGATTGAATTAGCCATCGTTTTACACAACAGAGATTATATTTACGCGAATATACAAGATTTTACAAAATATTATGAATGTTGAGTTTAATGAATGATAAGATTAACAAACGATAAGTTTAACTAACGATTAGATTAAAGAATAATAAGTTTAACGAATAATAAGAGTAACGAATAATATGTTTTACGAATAATAAATTTAACGAATATTGAGATTAACAATTAATAGGTTTTACGAATAATGAATTTAATTAACACTATTAACAATGTTCCTGGGTTCAAACGAATCCACGGTCTACGGGATAACTCTTTTCTATGCGTAGAATGATTTTTAAACACAAAAATACGATTGCTGAGACACTCGGTAAATTGCTCGATGTATCACTTTCCAAGGCGATCACACGAATGAATATCTGATGAAAATCTTTTTCGCTATACGACTGCATTTGTTTGTTATATGCTCGCTGGAGACATCGAGAAGTTTCCAATCGTTGTTGCTAGGCAATTTCTGTCAAAAGTTTGTTGTATACTCTTTGGAAACATCGAGAAAGATCCAAACGCCGTTACTAGGCAGTTTCTGTTTGGAGATTGATTCCTAATACGTGTGTCCCATTATATCGACATCTTTAAAGTACAATTCTATGTGATTTCTAGGGAGAACAATACAACCGATCCACACCTTCGTCACGCAAAACGTTTATCCCGTGACCGTGGCTACGTTCGGCGACCAGTTGTCAATTACAGAATGGCGACCAGAACAATTACAAATGACAACAATTGCTTAATTACAGCTATGATAAAATCTAGGCTAAAGCATTAGAAGATTTTCCCAAAATTGCAAAGGGAAGGCTCTGGTTTTCCTTTCATCTCCGACATATATATATGACGGGTTTACATTACAATTAGGGTTAGGGGCGTGAAACGAATCTTCGTTTGGATTACACGTCGTCATTATGCAATAGAGAAGACATTGGCTAGTACAAATACGATTATCATAGAACCGGACAAGTAACCGTGGTAATTAGATACTCGAGAAACTAATGACAATCATCCTAGGTTCAATAACGAATCCGCGGTCGACGGGATGATAGATGAACGTACTCACAAAATCTAAGTCGGACGCGTAATATTCACCGGTCGTAAGGGGTTACGCTTTTTCATCGATGAGATCGCGAGCGGGAATGACTTTCCCGTCCCGATGATGCCACAGAGGAAAACTATAATGGGGTGTGTCTAAGGACACGAGATCATCGGATTCGTCGAGAAAAGCCTTCGTTCAGAAAGTAAGGGAAATTGGCGTTGCTGCTAATTGGTCAATCTCCATATCGGTGGTTAGAAAAAGATGTTAGCCGTCCTCGAGGGAAAGATGCTAGTGGGAGACGCCGCTCGTTGAAAAATAGGTCTCCCCTATTTTCCCGTAGTTGGGGCAAAGACTGTTTGCCTGTTTGAAGGACTTTAGTTGACTAAATCTTAAGATTTATAACGGGCCCTCGAGCTAGCCGAACATGTACTGCGGAGACGGATCGACATCTGGCAATCATCTTACTCGAAGAATAGGGTCTGCATGTGGCGAGCTACGGGACAGAGACCGTTGGAATGTTTACTTCGAGTGTTACAACTATTTCCTTTTTAAGGAGAGCTATAGAATTATTCCATGCCTTTGTTAGACAAGGCGTTCATCCCGTGACCGCAGCTACGTTCAGCGACTGACTGTCGTCTCGAGCCCAAGCTCATTATCACAATTCTCGAACAATTACAATCGGATTGAATAACTACATTTGTTCAATTACAGCTATAGTAGACTCTAGGTTTCAATGTTGCGGGATTATACAAAATTCCAAAGGCTCCGGTGTTCTTTCATCTCCGACATATATATGGAATGTTGTAATATTTTCGGAAATCAGGCGATCGATTTGTGAAAACTCAACAATCGATTGTCTAAGTCTTCTCTTTCTCCTTCTGGCTCTTAACTTGCTTTTTTCTTTGTTCAATCTTCGCTTCTCCAAGTCCTGTTTTATTTTCTATCCCAAGTCCCCGTCCTCCTCTATTCATATCGTTCGACCGACTCCCAGTAAACACAGTGAAAGTCAAACCGTCGGTTGATATTCTAAATTCTATAGAATTTACATATATATAATGTTTATTGCCTAAGAAAAATATAAATTACATATGTGTATTCACAATAAACAACGAATTTCTATTTGAAAGTTTTTTTTTTATTTATTTATTTGGATTTTACAATTTGTCCAGTAGGACATTTGGTAAAATGTTGTAGCTGTATACTAATATAACATGTGGGTGGCTACCCCCAGCGGGGTACCGCCATCGTGTTTGTTGGGTTATGTCCTCTGTGAGATCGGTTGGGTGTTTCCTTTTTAATCTTCTTTTTATGCTTGATGTGTCGACCGTTTCCGCTGCCAGCCGATTTAGGTGCGTTGCTATTCTTTCTCCGTACCTTCTTGCACTTTTGTTGATCTCCTCCTTGACCGTTGGTATTCCCAGGTCTTTCCGAATGTCCTCGTTTCTAACGTACCATGGCGCGTTTACTATTGTTCTGAGTATTTTAGAGTGCGATGCCTCTATTTTGATTATATGGCTCATTGCTGCTGTTCCCCATAGTGTTATTCCGTACGTCCAGATTGGTCTTATGACCATTTTATATATTTTTAGTTTGTTTTCTATGCTTAGTTTGGATTTTCGACTTGTTAGCCAGTACATTTGTCTCCTTGCCATCTGTATTTTGTCTATTGTTGCTGTAATATGCTGTTTCCATGTGAGTCGTGTATCTAAGTGGAGTCCTAGGTATTTGACTTGCCTTGTTTGTATTATGTGTGTGCCGTTTAGTACAATGTTTGGTGGTTTCTGTTTTCGCAGTGTAAATGTAATATGTTTGCATTTATCGGGGTTTGCTTTGATTTGCTTCGCTTGAAGCCACTTTTCTATTTTGTGATATGTTCTTGTAGTAATGTAACTGCTGTTGCAGGGTTAGTGTGCCTGACTAGTACACCTGTGTGATCCGCGAATGTCAGTATTTTGCTATTGTTAGTTGTTGGTATGTTGGCCGTGTATAATGTGTATAAAATTGGTCCTAGGACGCTTCCTTGCGGAACTCCTGCCTTGATTTCTTTAGCTTCCGAGTGTGTCTTTTTGATTTTTACTATGAAGCTTCTGTTGCTTAGGTATGATTTGATTAGTTGGTATATCTGCCCCGAGAACTGTTTCCTGATTGATTGTAGTAGGCTAGTGTGGTTTATTTTATCGAATGCTTTTTCGATGTCCATAAAGAGTGCCGTGCAGTATTGTTCTGTTTCCAGCGCCTGTAGGATTTCATTGACGAGTCTTTGCGTTTGTTTTATTGTGGGGTGTTTGTTTCTGAATCCGAATTGGTGATCCGGTATTAGATGGTTCTTCTCTATTATTGGTTTTATCCGGTCGTAGATTATTTTCTCTACTATCTTAGAGAACACCGGAAGTAGTGAGATTGGTCTGTAGGACTTGGTTTCGTGTGGGTCCTTGCCTGGTTTGGGTATCATTATGATTTTTGCCAGTTTCCAAGCTTTTGGAAAGTATTGTATTCTTAGTATTGCGTTTACTATTATTGTGGTTTGTCTTATCGCTTTTGGCGGAAGTTTTTTCAAGATTTGGCTGTTAATTAGATCGATTCCTGGTGCTTTATTGTTTTTTGTTTCCTCAATTATGTTTCTGATTTCTTGTGCGGTTGCTTTGGGTATGGTGATTGTCAGTTGGTGTACTAGTAGTTAGCACATCCTCGTCCGTATGACTATTGTGGTTGCTATTGTTGATGTTGTGTGGGGTGAATGTGTTGCCTAGGTGGTTGGAAAATTCTTCAGCTTGCTCTTCGTTGCTTCTTGCCCATGTGTTGTCTGCTCTTCTGATTGTTGGTACCATTTTTGTTGTCTTCTTTATTTTTTGTGACTTTCCATAGGGAGTAATTGTTGTTTTCGTGAGCAGATAGTGACTCGATGAACTTTGTGAACTCGTTGTTGTTGTGCTCTTTTATTTTGTTGTTTATTTATTTTGTGAGTTTGTTTAGGTGTTTTTTTGTTTTCTTTTGTTCTGTGTTTTTGCCATTTTGCTTTCGCTTTTC
>NW_022884190.1:0-21434 GCF_011952255.1 Bombus vosnesenskii | reverse complement strand
GGTTATTTCAATGACATGTCTGAAATCCATGTTTTATTAGCTACAATAGTACGATGATAAAAATATGTTACTGCTATTGGAAAATCGTCGATGACCTTGAAAATTCGGAAAAAAATGGCTCTGAGGGTAGAACACGAATCACAATAATATGTATTAATCCAAATAACTTTTGACTCGTACATTTTTCTGTATCTGCAGAAGTAACGAAGATATTAAACGCGGACACGATAAACGAAACGTCTGTATATAGATGTGGTTCGAATCGAAATTACGAGTGGCACGTGATTCAATTCATTTCATTACTCTTACCCATCATTTCGTCGAGGAGAAACGACCATATTATTTCAAAAAACTGGGATAACTAGGTGCATTCGTGCTATTTTTAATCTGTTACTCCATCTGAACCAATAACTTTTTAATGTGTATAAAATATTCCCATAACAAATAATGAACTGCACCGTTTAATACAATAATATTATATTTTTATTTTTTGTAGTATTTAATAATAAATTAACAATAAATTGTACAAATCCATTGAAAGAAACGCAAGTGTTCCTCGCCTAATCTTAACGCCCCTATCTACTAACTTCTTGTCTACGTTTTATGTTGAAGTGGTTACCACTTCTAAGAAAACTCTACATCTGGTCTTTTTTAGTTTTCTCAAGCACTGAAGCCATCGACAGCGCGTAGACAAAAGACTGCGACGAAGTCAGGCCATAAACAGTAGACAGGCGACGTTGGCGTCGGGGTTTTCTGTTATTAGATAACACAGCTAGCGTGCGGATCTGGACCAGCTCAAATTGTATTTTACTTATTCACTTCTATTTAAATATATTTTTCTACCTTACAATTTATCCACGTGTTTTCTCTGTTTACACATCGAATAACCTCAACATTTTATAATTGCTATACGAAATATTTTCATTATTAGTGGATTTATCAGAATTTGTTTTAGTACTTGTCATAAATGATGTTATTTCTAAGAACCTGCAAACTAACGATGTTTGATATTTTCTATCTTTTATTAAAGTAGATTTTCCGCCGTATTTTCAACTTTTGCGTGTATGACTACATAATAACAGGAAAATGAAAACATTTACGCGAATAGCAACTGTGCTCAAACTGAAAGATATGCGCTATTCCTTTTAATGCTACATCTTCGTAAATTTTCTCGTGTTACTGTACGGTCGTTGTACCTCATGGAATGTTTGTAAACATTTATTATTGATACCTCTACCCCATTCAGAGAGTACACAAGATATTAATAGTCCCGTGTTATCTTCTGCATAACGTGCACGTGGACAATGCACGAAGAATAACACGTAGCATCATGAGTTAGAGTAACGAGGAAAAGTTTGAAATGCTCTTGATTTACACTGTAACCGTGCGTAACCGTCTATAATACAACGGCTAGTGAATCGTAGTCGATATTATTGGCATTTTTATTCGAAAATAATAGCGCACTTTACCGATTTCAATGAACTTCAAATATGTTATCGAAATATGTTAACGTCCTGAGAAAACTTCGATCAAATTTAATTTATTTGATTTAATAATTAACTTTTAGCTTTTCAGCGTATGTAAAATATTCGGTACGCACAACTAATATACGGAACAATTTTTAAGCAGATGAATTTCTATGAATGAAATAGCTATATATTCTTTGTACTAAAAGTTAAATTATTTTCCGCAGTAAGAAATATTAAATTAGAAGAAGGTTCGATTTCAGAACAAACACGACATAAACAATAACCATCGTTGCTCGACGATCAAACATTGGAGCGGATACAATTCAAATGCAAGGCTGTTTCTCAGCTTCTACAAAACGGGTCGAGATGAAACATATCCAATTTTCTTTCCAAGACACTACGCTATATAACGGAGAAACCCCGATCGAAAATTGTTCAGTAGTTTTTACGTGATGCAAGTACGAACAAACAAACAAGCAGAGAGGCAACATTTTTTTAAGTTAAAATTAGTTTTTTGGATTCCATAGCTGATGAGTTATTCCTGGATATCCGCTTTATTTCTTGTTTATTCGATGTACAGATACAACCCTTCTACTCTTTCTATAATTCTGGCACACAAGTGACTGTATTTTTTACCTAAATTTAACTCATTGGTGCTAGTCATCTTTAATATAAATAAAAAAAATGATAAATGGGTCAAATCCGTAGATTGGATTAGATTAATGGGTTAGATGTATGTCTACTGATTTCAATTATTACTATGTATGTGACGAACATACGGATAAGACAGTGCAACATTTCATACGTCAACAGATTGCTTGAAAATATAGTTTCGGCCGGCTGCTACTCTAGCCCAACCTATAATCCGTTCATTTTTCTTTTTTATTCATGTTGAAGTTATTCTCATTTCTAGGAAAACTCTACATCACTAGTGTTAGCTTTCTTAGTCCTCGAAGCCATTCGAATTTTTGCAGTAAATAGGTGGTAAGGATTCGCGAATTCAACTTATCAGGAAGTTCGTACTTCTATTTATATACATTAAAAACAAGTATTTTCAAACTGGAGTGTACCAAAAATCATGGTACATGGTAAAAAAATTAAAAAATACAAATGAGTTTTAATCATATAAATATCTAACTCATTAGTTTCATCAGTTTCCTGTAAAATACTACTTCGAATCAATTTAAAGTCTCTCACACAAGTAGGAAATGTTTCATGAGTTTAACCACAATTAAGGAAATGTCTTAATCAATATTGAAGTAGACGAGTAATAATAATCTTTCAATGTTTCAAAAGTCATATACATTAAGTAAGAAGATACTTATTTGCTGATAATATTGACACAATTTAAGGAAATAACAATACGTTTCCGATATCGCTGATACCGCGCTTTTCAACTTTATTAATTTACCCTGAGTAACAGATTTACGAGGAAGAGTAATGACTCAATGCGCAAAGAACAAGCGATGAGAAAATTTCGACTTGTCTTCGACGATTAAATCGAGATTACGAAACGACTGAACAAATGCGACCAACTATCGTCCGACGATACGAACGGTCAACGAATACATTCGTCCACGAACGTGTCACGTAATTTTTAGGGTTGGTTGGTGAAAATAAAATATAGTTGAGTCGTAACACAACAATTAACTTTGTTTTAATCACCCTTTATTGTGAATTCACCAATCACAATGTAACACGCACTGAATTAGCGTAAATCACAATTCACTCCAACCACGTTATGTAAGACTTAGTTACAACAATACATTAAGTAAGCGACTTATAAGGGTAGAGACCGATATAGATATGTTGACTATTCTAAGGATACAGAATAAGTGAAGTTTTACTGACGATACTGTGTCTGAGGAAAGCTAGGGGTGGGTGTGTCTAAGGACGCGGGACTATCGGATTTGTTGATGACAATTTTGGTTAAGGAAGTGAGGGTAGTAGACACCGTCTCCGATTGGATAATAAGAAGGTTGGTGGACCAGGAGGGGTTTTAGCTGCCCTCGCGAGAAAGTTGCCAACGGAACATACCAGATGTGGAGAAAACCAACTTTCTAAGCTAACACGTGGTAGACAATAAACGTAAAGGGAAATTTAAGACAGGAAATACTCGCTTGGTCCGAAGGACCTTAACTATAAAAATGCCAAGGCCCCCTGGTGGGCACCTAAGACTATTGAGGGTGCGCGCCAAGGATATGCAGACATCTGGGTGCCATCCTGTCCGTGGTGTGTGGCCTGGTCTCTGATGTGAATTGACTTTACAGAAGAAAAGTTGTTTCGTTTTAAAGGAAGTGCGAATATTAACGTGCGAGCAGCTGCTTATTGCAAGGAAACGATTAAGGTCATCGCGAATTCATAACTCTCGTTCGTAATTGAAAAATTGTTTATCGGGTATTGTATCGCGTAGTTTGGACTTTACGTGTTCGAAAGCCGCCTATATATAGAGATTCGTGTACAGTCGCGCAGTTACTCCAAATTGCAAGTTTCAGTTGATACGAATATGAGTATACGCGAAATATCCGCTTCTCTCAGCAATCGGTAGGTATAAATTTGGTCATTAATATCAGTGGTTTTAATTCTGTCATTATTCAAATAAATTCGAACAGATGCACAGAATTTATTCTTGCTCAATAGTCGAGTCATTGTGAAATCTCTACTTTCCTTACTTATGGAACTCCTATTTTCGAAAATATCGTTTTGTTTTTTTTGATAATAGCAAATAGTATTACACTTAGATTTCTAAGGAACTAAATCTAATTGACTAAAAGGACTAAAATATAATTGAAATTAACTTGTTTATATTACTTCCTAATTTTATAGATACATTCTAGTAGGATAAAAACTGTTGTAATTATCGATTCGAATATAGTTAATGCTAAAGAAAACAAAGAATTACTTTCAACAGATAAATCAACTTTTAAAGAGCACCATGAAGAACCGGTTGATAAGTGCAACATTTGTCAGCAGTGTTCTCTTTGCGATCCTTCTCGCCCACCTGCCGGTTACTTTATCGAGTTTCGAATCGATCGAGGACCTTCTGCCGATAATAGGCGCAGGGATCAAAATATTGTTAGAAAACGTTGATCGCCAGTTGAAATGTCCCGTGTTTCACATTGCTGTAGACAATAAATGCGTTCTGATGGGTTAACGTTCAGAGCATTCAAATTTATATCATGAACACGTACATTTACGTTTCTGTTTCTTCCGTTTTCGCTCTTCGACATTCGCTTTGAATCTTGATCGACATCGATGCCGAAAGATTCAATGACCGTCGATTACTAGCTCACTGAATCTGTGTATTCAGGATTTTGTTTACTGTCAACTTGAATTATAAAGAATGTATTGTAATAAATAAGGCAATGAAAACGTTGAATTGATTATAATTTTGCTGCAAAATCCACTTAAATTTAGATGCGAGTGTTTAGAAGAAGAGAAATGTTTACAACTACGCACTTACCTACTAAAATTCAGTCGCCTTGTTGATTTAGAGATGATTTGACTTCAAAACGAAAGAAAGACACGTGTCTCGTTACTAGCGAAGAGTCGTAGAACATAGAATATATTAAAAGGAACAAATACTTTATAATATTAATTATGCTATTAATACCAATAACTAGAGCTCATCCATAATTCTAACGAATTATTGTTGAAAATTCTCGAGGTACATTATGTTAGGGAATATGTACGAGACACATACACGATACATCAAAAACGATTGCAATACTTGAAAATGAGAATTTAGTTCTTTTTACTATTCGGGCACCAGCAAGCTTGGTTAAGGTCGTCTTGTCCATTTCGACGACCAACCGATACCTGTGAAACTTTTTCTAATTATTTTTTTGGGGGTTAACCAAACTATCGTGCATGCTCACAGTTGAATGAAGAAAAATCAGAATGCGAAGCAGTCTTGGCAGTTGAAGGACCAAAGGTCGGTTTTCCAGCGCCTGCATATCAGAAGCGCGTTGATGATTTTAGTCGTGGATCGTGCTGATCTTTCTAGCGTTGGTCACGTTTTCGTGCGTATTTTCTGTTTCTTCTAGAGTTTAGTTGGAATCCGTAGATTAAATCCAGTTAGCGCCAGTTGTTGAGTGCGAATGGGAGGCGGGAATGATGCGAGAAATGACATGCACGATCCTTGTACGATAACGATGTATGTTTATTATTACAAGCTTATCTCTAAAGTCTGGGTGAACTATCCTCCACTCAGCAAAGTTATTACTAATATCAACAAAGATTATTTGTGTGGTTAACAATGTCCCTTTACTATTCTAAAGTGGAAATAACAAATACACAGCACCCTTCGAATTTGACCTACGAAACGCATTTTTTCATCCTTGACTAAATTCGCGATTATGTTATTTCGATCCTACCGACGATATTCGATATATTTCGAGGAGTCTCACTCAAGATATCGCACGCTAAAAAATAAAAATTGATTTTACATCGAAAGGGCTACTTTTAGAACTATGTCGATATTTATTTCTCCCGGTCGGCACTATAAGCCCTTTGAGTATCGGACACCTTTTTACACAACCTGTATACGTCAGTTAGCTATCACACTTGAAACGATTACGGAGAAAACATAATGTTCGGAATCGCAAGCTTTGAAATAAAAAAATAAAATATGATCGCGGCAATAATACGCTAAATTGTACGTACACAGTAGAACCTCGATTAGGAGAGAAAGAGGGAATTTTTACAAAGATTAAACTGCATCCGTTTATTCGCATCTTGTCCGCGTTTGCCCAACCACAATTTTCATTTGTCTACCCTTCAACAGATATTATCGCCAAATGTTCAATAATGTGATAATTTCGGTATAGCGTATCACACTAAATATTTAGTTACAAGAAGGCCGAACAACGTCACGTTGATCAAACTAAAGGAATATAAACGGAATAATACAGAAAAACTTGGAAATTTTTGCGAGCAATCGTTGCAGCATTTGATTCAGTGAACACACGATAAAAAATAATAATATTCGTTCCTTTACAACAAACGTAAAAACAGGGGCATGTCACATAAAATGCATAACACATACTGCTCGATATATGTGCTACCTTATTACTATTATCCCATAAATACGCCATCTAATCGTATTTTCAATACAATTTTTATATTTCTATAAATGTTATTGTGGTTGAATGTATTTTAACCGCCTAGGGATTTTTAATTACACACAATTTTCGGCTAACATCGTCGTGTATCGTCCACATTTCTGCTGTATTACAACAATAAACTATAAACCGTCCAAGCGTATAACCTTCTTTACAGCGCCATCATTTTAAATCGGAACAATCAAACAGTTTACACTGAAACACTGCGAATGTTACAGCGGTTCATCGTTACAGAATGGCTGAGCTGTGAGAAACAAGAACGATTGCCGCAGAATATAAACGAGACAAAATATAAATTGATATAAGATGCAGTGAAGCAAATCAGTCGCAGGTCATTCGTTTTATCATTTCCTGACGTCCATATTAGAGATTTTATTAAAAGTTAAAAAGCTGAGGTAGACTCGTGATTGTACTGATTTTGAATTAGACATTACAGTCCTTCTAATTTTCGTCAGAAAATAAGCTTTTCTTACGGATGGAATACTTGACACTACCGTTGCAACGAACAATTAACGACCTGGTACGTTTCGTTCTAGATAAGCGACCCGCATATTGCGATTACAGATGGCTGTATTAGCATGTACATTGTCAGAGTAATCAACAGTCTCAATTTAAACAAGATAGATTTTTTTATATAAAAGGAGCAAGAAACGACAATACAAATGATTCATTTTGATTACTATGTTTTATATTGTAATACTTGCATGTTACTATATCAGGTAGATATTCAAACTGGTAAACACTACACATGCAAGGATATTCTCGAAAAAAGCACAATATTATCTGTTGCTTTGAGAAATTATGGAATCAAGGTGGAAGACAGAATCTCCGTTGCAGCTGAAAACCATCCACATTACGTGGTATCGATATGTAGCACGTTATTTATCGGAGCTACATTTGCACCGTTGAATCCAGCATATACAGAAAGTAAGATATTCTCCAAGCAGCTTTTACGAATTATTTTATAATAACAAAGAAATTAATTTAATTAAAAGTACGTGCGTGTTTAATATTATAGAAATTTAACGAAGGCAGAACGTAAAAAGTGGAAAGAAAAATTTGCTCTCCTTTTTTGGAAACTTGCATGTTTCTGATAACTCCACTGATTATGCCATATATAAGTTAATGAAATCGAGCCTCGACTTTATTATTTGCCTCGAGTTTATTATAGAATTTTACAACTACCAGAAACAGAGATCATAAATTAGATACTTTAATTAAAGACTAAATTTATTTACATTACATTTGCAGAATTAACAATAAAAGTCTAGAAACAGTACTTACTCTAACACCAAGTTTTATAATGTAGTGTAAACAATAATTGTTAATATTAAATTGTTAAATATTGTGTATATAGATGCGGAAATTAATAATCACTTATATTCTCAATATGCGTTACTCCGTCACCTTTTAGAGATACAAACAATACTAATTTTTAATCGTATACGATTAAATTGTATTTAACTACTCCGAATATCTTCTCAGAGTAAACATTCTACGAAAAATATGTTATTTCAAAGAAAGTTGTTTCAGCCTTTCCTTGCGGAGACGGATATCGGAAAAAGCTTTTGTAAGGCTCTTCGAATATTTCTAGATCTTTTGTAAAACTGTCACCTTGTTACGCGGAGTGGTTAAGTTACGCGATGCAGCATATGCGTTATTTAATCATATCTAATGCAATTTTTTACGTAGGAGAATTTACGCACATGCTGGAAATTTATCAGCCACGGGTGTTGTTTGTATCGCGACGCACTGAAAACATTTTGGCGAAAATTGCATCTACTGTAAGCTGGAATATGAAATTAATCGAATTGGATGATAAACCTCTTGATGGAAATATAATAACCTGAGACAAGGTTTTGGAAAAATATCAAAGTATCACGGATCTCTATGCGTCTTCACCGGTGCAGATAGATCATAACAGGAAAAGAATAGCAGTTATTTTATGTTCTAGCGGTACAACAGGCCTTCCAAAAGGAGTAATGTTGTCTCATCGAAATTTGTTACTTTTCATCCAAAGTCTAAGGTAAATATATTAAATTAATATACACAATGTATCCGGTTGATCTAAGACCACACATATATTTCGAGATTTATTTTTCATTTATGTTAAATTTAAATATATATTATTCGTTTTATATGATTAACAAACCATTCTTTATTCAAATCAACTATATAATATTTTCTCTATTGTTGTGCCTCTTAACTCTTATCATTCTAGTTGAAATTATAAATATTCGATTCAATTGCATTTTGTTCTTAATCGAAGTGCCCCAGAATCAATGGATATTCGACGTGGAGACCGAATACTAGTTTTCTTGCCATTATTCCACGGTTATGCGTTCGGAATGATGAATACGGCAATAAGTTGCGGTGCAGCTGCGTACATAATGCGAAATTTCAAGTTAGAAACATTAATCAGTCCCGTAGAAAAATACAGAATTACGCATACACCATTGGTCCCTCCAGTTTTAGTTGGTCTTGCGAAGCATCCAATGGTGCCAAATTGCGATTTCAGCAGCGTGAGAGAGATCGTTTCCGGTGCGGCAACGCTTCCGCCGGATGTAAGTTTTTCGTCCAAACTACCTAACGCAATACGTTATAACGGTATACTATATAACGTAATAAGTTATAACGTTATACTATATAACGTAATACTTTATTACGTTACACTATATAACGTAATACGTTATTACGTTATACCATATAACGTTATACTACATAACGTAATACGTTATAATGTTATAATATATAACGTAATACTTTATAATGTTATACTACCTAACGAAATACCTAATAACGTTATACTATATAATGTAATACATTATAACGTTATTCTATATAACGTAATACGTTCTAATGTTATACTACCTAACGTAATACGTTATAACGTTATACTATATACCGTAATACGTTATAATGTTATACTACCTAACGTAATACGTTATAACGTTACTGTATAAAACGTAATATGTTATAACGTTATATCATATAACGTAATACGTTATAACGTTATTCTGTGAAATGTCATACGTTATAACGTTACACTATATAACGTAATACGTTACAACGTAATACCATAAAACGTAATACGTTATTACGTTATTCTATCTAACGTAATACGTCATAAAGTTATACTATATAACGTATACGTTATACTATACAACGCAATACGTTGTTGTGTTATACTATATAACGTAATACGTTATAACATTATACTATAAAACGTAATACGTTATAACGCTATTCTGTGAAATGTCATACGTTATAACGTTACACTGTATAACGAGATACTTTGTAACGTTGTTCTGCGGAACATCATACGTTATAACGTTACACTGTACAACGTAATACGTTATGTCGTTATACTATATAACGTAGTACGTTATAATGCTACACTGCCTAACGTAATTCGTTATGACGATATACTATATAAGGTAATAGGTTATAAAGTTATTCGATAAAACGCAACACGTTATAACGTTATACCATATAACGTAATACGTTATAACGTTATACTGTATAATTTAATACTTTATTACGTCAATCTATATAACGCAATACGTTATAATGTTATTCTATTTAACGTCATACGTTATTCCGTTACACTATATAATGTAATATGTTATAACGTAATACTATATAACGTAACACGTTATAACGTTATACTATATAACATAATACGTTATAAAATATAGTATATAACGTAACACATTATAACGTTATTCTATATAACGTTACACGTTATAACGTTATACTATAAAATGTAAAACGTTATAACGTTATACCATATAGCGTTGTACTATATAACGTAATACGTTATAACATTATACCATATAACGTAATACATTATTACGTTATTCTTTATAACGTAATACGTTATAATGTTATACTGTATAACGTAATATGTTATAACATTATTCTGCGGAACGTCCTGCGTTATAATGTTACTCTATATAATGTAATACGTTATATCATTAAACTACATAACGTAATGCGTTATAACGTTATACTATATAACGTAATACATTATTACGTTGTTCGCTATAACGTAATACGTTATAAAATTATACTATATAGCGTAATAAGTTATAACGTTATACTATATAACGTAATACGTTATTACGTTATTCTATCTAACGTAATACGTTATAAAGCTATACTATAAAACGTAATACGTTATAACGTTATACCATATAGCATTATTCTATATAACGTAATATGTTATAACGTTATACCATATAACGTAATACGTTATAAAATTAAACTATATAACGTAACACGTTATAACGTTATACTACCTAACGTAATACGTTATAACGTTATACTATATAACTTAATACGTTATAATGTTATACTACCTAACGTAATACGTTATACTATATAGCGTAATACGTTATAATGTTATACTACCTAACGTAATACGTTATAACGTTATACTATATAACGTAATAAGTTATAACGTTGTACTATATAATGTAATACATTATAACGTTATTCTATATAACGTAATACGTTCTAATGTTATACCATATAACGTAATACGTTATAATGATTTACTACTTAACGTAATACGTTATAAAATTATACTATATAACGTAACACGTTATAACGTTATACTACCTGACGTAATACGTTATAACGTTATACTATCTAATGTAAAACGTCATAAAGTTATACTATATAACTTAATATGTTATAAAATTATACTATATAACGTAACACGTTATAACGTTATACTACCTGACGTAATACGTTCTAACGTTATACTATGTAACTTAATACGTTATAATGTTATACTACCTAACGTAATACGTTATACTATATAGCGTAATACGTTATAATGTTATACTACCTAACGTAATACGTTATAACGTTATACCATATAACGATATACTATGTAACGTAATACGTAATACGTTATAATGTTTTACTACCTAAGGTAATACGTTATAACGTTATACTATATAACGTAATACGTTATAACGTTATACTATATAACGTAATACTTTATTACGTTATACTATACAATGTAATACGTTATAACGTTATTCTATATAACGCCATACGTTATAACGTTACACTATATAATGTAATACGTTATTACGTTATACTATATGTAGTATCGTGGACGAAAGGCCTAAGAAATATCGGGCGAACTATGAACAATGTCGCGGTGAGCCGAGGCGTCGTCGGGCCCATCAATGTGTCATCGGTCTTTTCATGTGCATACTTTCGTGGAAAAGACCTACGTGACCCTGGCCACGAGCGCCTGCAGAACACGTGTGCGGTGGGCCTAGGAAAAAGACAACAGAATGCGGCAACGGCCAGAGCGTTAGTCGAAAAGCAGAGGGCGAGTCGAGAAGCAGAGTGCGAGCTGAGCGGAGACAGAGGTTGCGAATGGCGTTGCCGAGAGAGTGTGGATTGCGCTGTTTTCTGTGCGTTTGGCGTGAATAGTTCAGGTTGTACAACAATCGTCTTTTTCTGTCTGATTTACATCTCTATTGTCCACTCTTTGTAAACACATTATATCACGATATTATATATATAACGTTATACTACCTAACGTAATACGGTATAACGTTATTCTATAAAACGTAATATGTTATAACGTTATATCATATAACGTAATACGTTGTAACGTTATTCTGTGAAATGTCATACGTTATAACGTTACACTATATAACGTAATACGGTATAACGTCATACCATAAAACGTAATACGTTATTACGTTATTCTATCTAACGTAATATGTCATAAAGTTATACTATATAACGTAATACTTTATTACGTTATACTATATAACGCAATACGTTGTTATGTTATACTATATAACGTAATACGTTATAACATTATACTATAAAACGTAATACGTCATAAAGTTAAAGCATATAACGTTATTGTATATATCGTAATACGTTATAACGTTATACTATACAATGTAATACGTTAGAACGTTATTCCATAAAACGTAATACGTTGTAACTTTATACCATATATTGTAATAAGTTATAACGTTATTCTGCGGAACGTCATACGTTATAACGGTACACTATATAATGTAATACGATATAACGTTATACTATATAACGTAACACGTTATAACGTTATACTGTATAATTTAATACGTTATAACGTTATTCTATAAAATGCAATACGTTATAACGTTATACCATATATCGTAATACGTTATAACGTTATTCTGTGGAACTTCATACGTTATAACGTTACACTATATAATGTAATACGGTATAACCTTGTACTACATAACGTAATACGTTATAACGTTATTCTATAAAACGTCATACGTTGTAACGTTATTCTGTCGAACGTCATACGTTATAACGTTACACTATATAACGTGATACGATATAACGTTATACTATACAACGTCATACGTTATAACGTTACACTATATATCGTAATACGTTATAACTTTATACTATAAAACGTAATACGTTATAACTTTATACTATAAAACGTAATACGTTATAACGTTATTCTATAAAACGTAATAGGTTATAATGTTAAACCATATAACGTAATACCTCATAACGTTATTCTGCGGAACGCCATGCGTTATAACGTTACTCCATATAATGTAATACGGCATAACGTTATACTATATAACGTAATACGTTATCACGTTATTCTATAAAACGCAATACGTTATAGCGTTATACCATATAACGTAATACGTTATAACGTTATTCTATGTAACGTCATCCGTTATAACGTTACACTATATAACGTAATACTGTATAACGTTATACCATATAACGTAATACGTTATAACGTTATACCATCTAACGTAATACGTTATAACGTTATAGTATATAACGTAATACGTTATTACGTTATTCGATATAACGTAATACGTCGTAACGTTATTCTGCGCAACGTCATGCGTTATAACGTTACTCTATATAAGGTAAATCGATATAACGTTATACTATATAACGTAATACGTTATTACGTTATTCTATCTAACGTAATACGTTATAAAATTATACTTGTCGGAGATAAGGTGACACCGGTGCCTTCCCTCTGAAACCTCGGGAAGATCCATAGAAACATTGTAATTAAAATCTACAGTTGTAACTAAACGATTTGCCGTCACTCTAACCAATTGTATTTGTTTAAGTCTTGTGACAATGAGCTTGGGCTCAATTCGACAATTAGTCGCCGAACGTGGCGGCGTTCAACAGGGACGAACTCTCCATTTAACAAAGGCATTGAGTAATCCTATAGCACTCCAAAAGAAAGATTCGTAGCGGCACTTGGCAGTAAACATTCCAACGGTTTCTGTCCCGTAGCTTGCCACACGCAGGTCCTATTCGCCGGGCAGGATGTTTACCAGATGTAGACGCGTCTCCACAGTACGTGATCGACTAGCACGAGGACCGTCATAAGCACTAATATGTAGTTACCTAAAATCCTTCAACAGATACACAGTCTTTGTCCCAGTTACGGGAAGACAGGAGAGACCTATTTTTGCACGAACGACGTCTCCCACTAGCAACCCTACCTCAAGGGCAGCTAGCATCCTTTTCTAACTACCGATATGGAGATTGGCCAATTAGCAGCAACGTCAATTTCCGTTACTTTCCGAACGTAGGATATCCCCGACGAATCCGATGATCTCGTGTCCTTAGACACGCCCCATCATAGTTTTCCTCTGAGGTATCACCGGGACGGAAAGTCATTCTCTCTTGCGGTCTCATCGACAAAAAGGATTTCCTCCTTACGGTCAGCGAATATTGACACAGAATTCGACTTAGACATTTGCGAGTGCGTACGACTACCGTCCCGTTGTCCGCGGATTCTTTATTGAACCTAGGATCATTGTCATTAGTCTCTCGAGTATCTAATTACCACGGTTACTTGTCCGGTTCTATGGTAATCGCATTTGCACCAGTCAATGTCTTCTCTATTGCATAACGACAATGTGTAATCCAAATGAAGATTCGTGTCACGCCCCTAACTTTAATTCTAATGTAAACCCGAAATTGAATCGGGTTAAAATTAGAATTTAAGGCGCGTAACGATTGTTTGTTCGACCAATCGCGGGGAGACGTAGTCGCTAGGAGAGACGTCAACGGGAGTCGTAAATTCCCGTTACGATTATGACAATCGACACCACGACTTGATCGATCCCCTGATTTCCGTTGAGATGATAGGGGTGATTGAGTTTGTATAACACTATGATTCACAGAATTATTAATTATATATTTCCAACACTTAGATTACACTGATGAGCATAGATAGATAGATAATCACTTATCGTACGAAGATAAGACAGATATGTACGTTAGAGCAGGGCTCTTATAATTGGATTTAATGTATTAGTGGACGTAGCACCATAAGATATTTAGCAGAGGAAATGTATGCTCGACAATACCGAGACCGACTCTCGCCTTATGCTTAGACTGCCCCGATAGGCATTAGCGTTACTACTTAGTAGTTGACTTTTCCAACGATGTAGAAGAAGTGAAGTTGAGTGACGATGCTGTGTCGGAGGAAAGCTAGTGATGGGTGTGTCTAGCGCACGGGATCATCGGATTTGTTCATGACATTTTAGGTCAGGAGGTGAGGCCAGTATACATTGCCTCGGATTGGACAAACGAAGGTTGGAGGACTAAGAGGGGCCTTAACCGCCCTCGATAGAAAGTTGCTGGTAGGAAGCATCGTACGTGAGAAAAGCTAACTTTCCCGTGTCAAGCCGTAGTAAACAATAGTCTTTGGAAACTGATTTAGAAAAGACATTTGTTGGGTCTGAAGGACCTTAGCAGGCAAGTGACTCGGGTGTATGACGGGTTCTTAAGGCTATTGAGGGTACGCCGTACGGAAGAGCGGACATCTGGTGTCCGTCTGGCCCGCGGTGTGTGACCTGGGCCAGGCAGAGAGTCGCCCGGCGTAACAACGATTCTTCGATTGAATTAGCCATCGTTTTACACAACAGAGATTATATTTACGCGAATATACAAGATTTTACAAAATATTATGAATGTTGAGTTTAATGAATGATAAGATTAACAAACGATAAGTTTAACTAACGATTAGATTAAAGAATAATAAGTTTAACGAATAATATGAGTAACGAATAATATGTTTTACGAATAATAAATTTAACGAATATTGAGATTAACAATTAATAGGTTTTACGAATAATGAATTTAATTAACACTATTAACAATGTTCCTGGGTTCAAACGAATCCACGGTCTACGGGATAACTCTTTTCTATGCGTAGAATGATTTTTAAACACAAAAATACGATTGCTGAGACCCTCGGTAAATTGCTCGATGTATCACTTTCCAAGGCGATCACACGAATGAATATCTGATGAAAATCTTTTTCGCTATACGACTGCATTTGTTTGTTATATGCTCGCTGGAGACATCGAGAAGTTTCCAATCGTTGTTGCTAGGCAATTTCTGTCAAAAGTTTGTTGTATACTCTTTGGAAACATCGAGAAAGATCCAAACGCCGTTACTAGGCAGTTTCTGTTTGGAGATTGATTCCTAATACGTGTGTCCCATTATATCGACATCTTTAAAGTACAATTCTATGTGATTTCTAGGGAGAACAATACAACCGATCCACACCTTCGTCAGGCAAAACGTTTATCCCGTGACCGTGGCTACGTTCGGTGACCAGTTGTCACCTCGAACCCACTTTCGCTATCACAAATATCGAACAATTACAAATGACAACAATTGCTTAATTACAGCTATGATAAAATCTAGGCTAAAGCATTAGAAGATTTTCCCAAAATTGCAAAGGGAAGGCTCTGGTTTTCCTTTCATCTCCGACATATATATATGACGGGCTTACATTACAATTAGGGTTAGGGGCGTGAAACGAATCTTCGTTTGGATTACACGTCGTCATTATGCAATAGAGAAGACATTGGCTAGTACAAATACGATTATCATAGAACCGGACAAGTAACCGTGGTAAGTAGATACTCGAGAAACTAATGACAATCATCCTAGGTTCAATAACGAATCCGCGGTCGACGGGATGATAGATGAACGTACTCACAAAATCTAAGTCGGACGCGTAATATTCACCGGTCGTAAGGGGTTACGCCTTTTCATCGATGAGATCGCGAGCGGGAATGACTTTCCCGTCCCGATGATGCCACAGAGGAAAACTATAATGGGGTGTGTCTAAGGACACGAGATCATCGGATTCGTCGAGAAAAGCCTTCGTTCAGAAAGTAAGGGAAATTTGGCGTTGCTGCTAATTGGTCAATCTCCATATCGGTGGTTAGAAAAAGATGTTAGCCGTCCTCGAGGGAAAGTTGCTAGTGGGAGACGCCGCTCGTTGAAAAATAGGTCTCCCCTATTTTCCCGTAGTTGGGGCAAAGACTGTTTGCCTGTTTGAAGGACTTTAGTTGACTAAATCTTAAGATTTATAACGGGCCCTCGAGCTAGCCGAACATGTACTGCGGAGACGGATCGACATCTGGCAATCATCTTACTCGAAGAATAGGGTCTGCATGTGGCGAGCTTCGGGACAGAGACCGTTGAAATGTTTACTTCGAGTGTTACAACTATTTCCTTTTTAAGGAGAGCTATAGAATTATTCCATGCCTTTGTTAGACAAGGCGTTCATCCCGTGACCGCGGCTACGTTCAGCGACTGACTGTCGTCTCGAGCCCAAGCTCATTATCACAATTCTCGAACAATTACAATCGGATTGAATAACTACATTTATTCAATTACAGCTATAGTAGACTCTAGGTTTCAATGTTGCGGGATTATACAAAATTCCAAAGGCTCCGGTGTTCTTTCATCTCCGACATATATATGGAATGTTGTAATATTTTCGGAAATCAGGCGATCGATTTGTGAAAACTCAACAATCGATTGTCTAAGTCTTTTCTTTCTCCTTCTGGCTCTTAACTTGCTTTTTTCTTTGTTCAATCTTCGCTTCTCCAAGTCCTGTTTTATTTTCTATCCCTAGTCCCCGTCCTCCTCTATTCATATCGTTCGACCGACTCCCAGTAAACACAGTGAAAGTCAAACCGTCGGTTGATATTCTAAATTCTATAGAATTTACATATATATAATGTTTATTGCCTAAGAAAAATATAAATTACATATGTGTATTCACAATAAACAACGAATTTCTATTTGAAAGTTTTTTTTTATTTATTTATTTTGATTTTACAATTTGTCCAGTAGGACATTTGGTAAAATGTTGTAGCTGTATACTAATATAACATGTGGGTGGCTACCCCCAGCGGGGTACCACCATCGTGTGTGTTGGGTTATGTCCTCTGTGAGATCGGTTGGGTGTTTCCTTTTTAATCTTCTTTTTATGCTTGATGTGTCGACCGTTTCCGCTGCCAGCCGATTTAGGTGCGTTGCTATTCTTTCTCCGTACCTTCCTGCACTTTTGTTGATCTCCTCCTTGACCGTTGGTATTCCCAGGTCTTTCCGAATGTCCTCGTTTCTAACGTACCATGGCGCGTTTACTATTGTTCTGAGTATTTTAGAGTGCGATGCCTCTATTTTGATTATATGGCTCATTGCTGCTGTTCCCCATAGTGTTATTCCGTACGTCCAGATTGGTCTTATGACCATTTTATATATTTTTAGTTTGTTTTCTATGCTTAGTTTGGATTTTCGACTTGTTAGCCAGTACATTTGTCTCCTTGCCATCTGTATTTTGTCTATTGTTGCTGTAATATGCTGTTTCCATGTGAGTCGTGTATCTAAGTGGAGTCCTAGGTATTTGACTTGCCTTGTTTGTATTATGTGTGTGCCGTTTAGTACAATGTTTGGTGGTTTCTGTTTTCGCAGTGTAAATGTAATATGTTTGCATTTATCGGGGTTTGCTTTGATTTGCTTCGCTTGAAGCCACTTTTCTATTTTTGTGATATGTTCTTGTAGTAATGTAACTGCTGTTGCAGGGTTAGTGTGCCTGACTAGTACAGCTGTGTGATCCGCGAATGTCAGCATTTTGCTATTGTTAGTTGTTGGTATGTTGGCCGTGTATAATGTGTATAAAATTGGTCCTAGGACGCTTCCTTGCGGAACTCCTGCCTTGATTTCTTTAGCTTCCGAGTGTGTCTTTTTGATTTTTACTATGAAGCTTCTGTTGCTTAGGTATGATTTGATTAGTTGGTATATCTGCCCCGAGAACTGTTTCCTGATTGATTGTTGTAGGCTAGTGTGGTTTATTTTATCGAATGCTTTTTCGATGTCCATAAAGAGTGCCGTGCAGTATTGTTCTGTTTCCAGCGCCTGTAGGATTTCATTGACGAATCTTTGCGTTTGTTTTATTGTGGGGTGTTTGTTTCTGAATCCGAATTGGTGATCCGGTATTAGATGGTTCTTCTCTATTATTGGTTTTATCCGGTCGTAGATTATTTTCTCTACTATCTTAGAGAACACCGGAAGTAGTGAGATTGGTCTGTAGGACTTGGTTGCGTGTGGGTCCTTGCCTGGTTTGGGTATCATTATGATTTTTGCCAGTTTCCAAGCTTTTGGAAAGTATTGTATTCTTAGTATTGCGTTTACTATTATTGTGGTTTGTCTTATCGCTTTTGGCGGAAGTTTTTTCAAGATTTGGCTGTTAATTAGATCGATTCCTGGTGCTTTATTGTTTTTTGTTTCCTCAATTATGTTTCTGATTTCTTGTGCGGTTGCTTTGGGTATGGTGATTGTCAGTTGGTGTACTAGTAGTTAGCGCATCCTCGTCCGTATGACTATTGTGGTTGCTATTGCTGATGTTGTGTGGGGTGAATGTGTTGCCTAGGTGGTTGGAAAATTCTTCAGCTTGCTCTTCGTTGCTTCTTGCCCATGTGTTGTCTGCTCTTCTGATTGTTGGTACCATTTTTGTTGCCTTCTTTATTTTTTTGTGACTTTCCATAGGGAGTAATTGTTGTTTTCGTGAGCAGATAGTGACTCGATGAACTTTGTGAACTCGTTGTTGTTGTGCTCTTTTATTTTGTTCTTTATTTATTTTGTGAGTTTGTTTAGGTGTTTTTTGTTTTCTTTTGTTCTGTGTTTTTGCCATTTTGCTTTCGCTTTTCTTTTTTCTCTAATTTTTTTCGAGGATGTCTAGTGGAACTGTTTTTGTTTGTCTGTTGGTTGTTTCAGGTATAGTGGTTACCCTTGCTGCTTCTTGGATAGTTTCTGTGAGTGTTGTTACTGCTTGATCGATGTGTTCAGGTGTTTTCAGCGGGATGTTGCAGCTGATTTTGCTCTCTATTATTTCTTTGAATATTTGCCATTTGGTGGTTTAATTGCATAGCTTCTCTGTGCTGCTGTAAAGTATTGGTTTGTTTCTGTATGAAATTATTATGGGCGTATGTTCGGAGCTAAGCTCGAGGCTGGATGCTGTGTTTAGTTTATTTGCGTTTAGTCCCTTTGTAACTGCAAAGTCTAGCAGGTCAGGTATTTTGCTCAGGTCTGTCGGCCAGTATGTCGGTCTTCCTGTGGATAATATATTGAGGTTGTTATTTCTGATGTATTTTTCCAGGGTTCTGCCTCGAGGTGTGGTGATTCTTGATCCCCATAGCGTGTGCTTTGAGTTATAGTCTCCCGCTGCAATATACTTGTCACCTAAGTGTCGGAAGTAGTCTTCCCACATTTGCGTTATGATTTTGTGTCGCGGCGGTACGTATACTGCAGACAACTGCAGTTGGTTGCTGTTGGTCTGTACGGTAACGGTGGTTGCTTGTATATGTTCCTTACTGACCTGGCTGTGTAGGTGATGTTTAATGTCGTTTTTATTACTACTGCCGTCCCTCCGTGTACTTTCCCTGAGGGATGCTTGGTGTCGTATATGGTGTAGTGCGGTATTTTTATGTAGCTTTTTATTGTGAGGTGTGTTTCTGAGACGAGTAGTATATCGGTGTTACTGCTGGACAGGAATGTTTTAGTTTCTAGGGCCCTTTGTTGTAGGCCGTTAGAGTTCCAGGCTGCTATTTTAAGGCTTCTTGATATAGGACACGGGTTTCCGCCGTTTGGCTATAGGCGTAGCCGTTCGTAGTTTTCTCTTCCCCACTTGCCGCACTCCTCCGGAGCACTGTTGCACACGCCCGTTTAGCTCGGCTGCTCGGGCAGAACTGTTTGAAGGTGGTTCTGGTAAAAGTGCCGTTACGCGACGGTACGACGTAGCCATACCATATTTTGTGTTGGGTTTACATTTTTAACATTACAGTTTGTAATTTAATTTAAGCCGTTCAAAACCCGTACTTTTACACGATATTGTCTTTTCTTTCTTTTTCCGTCCTGAAAATTTGGTCGCAAAACAGGACAGATCATAACAGAAACATAACAAAGAAAAAACATAAAAGTACTCCTGTACAATGAGTTTTGGAAAACATTGATCGATGAACCGTTAATCTTATAAAGTGGAAAATCATCCAGCAGAGTTTTCTTGT
The DNA here is from genome assembly GCF_011952255.1 of Bombus vosnesenskii. Lineage (NCBI taxonomy): Eukaryota > Metazoa > Arthropoda > Insecta > Hymenoptera > Apidae > Bombus > Bombus vosnesenskii. Next base: position 434 of record NW_022884190.1, on the reverse strand, counting down.
GACAGTTTCCTTTTTTAAATTTTCGTCTCGTTCACCATTATCGCAATCGAATAAATTTTGCTCATTAGATAAATATTGGAATTCACTAGCAGAAAAAGGGCAATTTCCTGGAAATACGTGTATTTTCATCTTTTTTTGCTTAATTCAGTTAAGCAGTGTACAATTATGTTTTACATAACAAACGATAATGCTTAGACTTGTCACGATTTCGAAATGATTCTCATTGTTTGTGCTTATGCTCGGAATAATTGTGCTTAGTAATTTCGTGGTCAATACCGTAATCTACTATATATGCATGAAAGTAGCGAGTTAATTGATTTATTAATTAAAATTTTTAAGAATAAATTATTTTTGGAGCTACGTAAGTCCCTTTCAGAGAAAGTAGGATTTACGCTAATTGGCCTCTGAATCTTCCATAGACATATGTAATAGAA
>NW_022884189.1:0-23680 GCF_011952255.1 Bombus vosnesenskii | reverse complement strand
AAAAGCTTAGAACCTAAAAAATAATTTGAAATTAATTTCGTTTAGATATACTGTTTGATTTCTTAGCTATGGGCAAGTTTAAAAGATCATCAAACTCATGGTCAACAAAACAACAGAAATGTACATGCAATGCTTTTTCGTTTCACAACAAGTTATCTGACACTATCATCATTTTCGTGGCACATGCAACAGTATCGATTCAGTATAGTAATGTTTTGGATTAAAACAAATGTCTCGACATTGGAGCAAAATATTTCAACCTTTAAAGACTAAAATTAAAACTTATGAGTTTGTTTATAATTTTAATAGATTTTATTAATATTGTGTTTACTGGTTTATTAATTACAAGAAAGTTTGTAAAAGACTGAAGTTTTACGTAAAAAGTACAAATATTCTTTCAACAAAATTAGTCAAATCACATCATTATTTATATATATTGTATATAAATAAAATATGCGGATATATTACTTTACCCTAGAATTAAAATTCAATAATATTGAGGAATCTTATTTATTCAGATTTTGTACATTATCGCTTCTAACCTCGGATAATAGAACAACAAATTAAATATTTTTAAACAAAAAAACTTTGTTCCTTTGTTTGATTTCCCTTGCTCGCGTTTCTTAACTACTTAGATATAAAATACTTACGTTTTCGAAAATTCATACTTTACAAGCTACTAAACGCTTTATCTGTTCAGAATAATTTATTGTTTTCTTAACTAGGTACATACCAAATACATCTATTAAGTTGGTATTTCTCATAATTAACAGTACATAAAGCTAAAACACTTTTGTACTATGCTTGTTATACATGGATCTAACAAATAATTTAACTTGTGTATTGTCGTTTGTACATTTTGTTACGTGTAAAATATTCTATTTCTACACTACTTACAAGTTCGATAAAGTGTACATTACACATCGTGAAATTTACATATTTTCACTTGGTTACCCTGCCCAATTCGAATATAATTCAGAACGTATGTGCTATATTTATATATTCTGCATTTGTTTTGTATATTATGTACACTGATCTGATCTTTGTAAACGCGAGTTTTACGATATTAATGAGAAATTTGCCAATTTAATGGAAGTTGTTAATTTTTTCTGGCACGTTTCACGTTAGCAGACATGTTTCTTAAGTTACAGTCGAAAAGTGTTTTTATGTAAAAGAATAGGAATGATCAAGTTATTTTAAGATGACAAGATATTTCACGTCTTCTATTTAAATATAGCGTTAAATTTTAATTCCATCAATTCGTACATACTCATACATCGAATTTCCTTTTCTCATGTCATTTCTTTTCTTTCATTTCACATTTAATTACAAAGATAAAGTGTAAGTACGTTCCTCATAAAATTAATATCAAATGTCGCAAAATATACAAAAGTAAACTAAGAAGAGGGGTACATATTATTACACAACCTGTCGTTCATATTGCATATGTACATATGCAGTATAAAAACAATACTTTTTAGTTTTTAATCTCTTGTTTAAATAATCCTAATATCTGATTCGATATAACTGCGTTTATTGGAAGTAATTAAGCTATAGCCTGCGCATAAGAGAAGAAGGAACAAACACGTATAGTATACACGCTTAAATAACAAAATTAAGTCAGTTTACGTTCAATGTGAACTTGATCAAAGTTCCAGTCTCGAATTATAGGGTTTCTTACTATCAGTTTACAAAATTCGATATTACGATTATGTACCGTATTTGAAAAACATAAAATGCTTTGTTCAATTTTAAATAAAACTAATATTTACCAAAGCGAATACGAAAAAATGTTATCATCAAACTCAATTTTCAATTATCAAACTTAATCCAGCACAAATACAAATGTTATTCGTGCTTTTTTACTTTTACTACTTTTCAACTCTCTATAGTTCGAGATTTGAGTTCCGATAACTTTCTTTCTACTGCGCATGCGCAACAGGAAAACTTGAATTACACGTAATAGTCAAAAATTCGAAAATCTTATCCTTTCGTGGCAGCGAAAGTAACCTAGGACTAGAGGTTCCATAACATTAATAATAATAAGGCAATAATATTAATATTAATAATAATGTAATCGAGTACTACTAACAATATTAATAATAATAATAATAGTATGATAATGGCAAGATACACGCGGGTATAAATTAATCATTCCTTTCGTAATATCTACGACGTCTTCGGGATATTCTTTAGAAATTACTTTATTTCTGGTCAATATTCATTAACGAGCAACTTTTCTCTCTGTTTCTTATCACGATTTTTTCACTTCATCACAATTGTACCGTTAGAAATTATTCAAAACTTTGTTAAAATGTCCATGAAATATATGCAATTGCCGTATTGAATAAGCGAGTAATGAAGTTGCTGTTTCACTGAATAAAAGTGAAATCTTCAATGCGTGTGCTCAAGTATATAAGTTAAAAAAAGATTGGTACATCAATGCCTATTATTCTTAATCAATATTCATCATTTAACAATTAGGACCGAATTTTTACAAACCAACTCTAAACCACGACCCAATTTACAAATAAAAGATCGATGTGTAAATTAACTATCAACTATTAATCTCCAATCCTATGTGAAGATATAATGTTCGGACCAAATTTCTAAACTAACGTGGACAATTCATGCGGACTATTGGTGGTTGCTGCGCTACTTAGATCCAATGTGGCAGCCGGAAGACCAGGACTGACGCTGCCGGTTGCTTCCCGTGGCAAATGCTGCGATCTATTTAGCTTGTTTCCAGGACTCGGTGGCGATCTATCTGCTGGTGTATCCGGTGGCGTAACCACGTTTCTGTGTCCGCTCACGTTCAGATGATTGTGCGTCGCCGCGATCGGAGCTGGCGATGAGAGCAACAAGGGCGGTGGAGACATTGACACGTGTCGATGGTGATGATGGTGATGATAGTGTTGGTACTGTGCAGCTCGGCCGTGCGTTGCGTGGCTGGTATTTAGTTGGTTCGTCACGGGCCCGACTTTCGTTGGGCAGCCAGCATGGTGGATGGTTAACGGGCCACGTAGTTGTTGTTGCTGTTGTAGCTGGTGCTGGTTCTGGTGCTGTTGCAGCTGCTGCTGACGCTGCAGCTGTACCGCCGCTTCGCACTGTTCGCGCGCTAACGCCTTCACGGCATTCGTCTTCTCCCACGAAATAAGAATGATAGGTTAGGTTGTAGTCAGGGGCCATAACAAATTAAAAAAGTTATAATATAAGAATTTACATTTTAGTTGAAATGATTCTAGTTACGAATAAGTATTAAAGATGATTCAAATCTTTTTCGTTACCGATAACCATGGTGAAAACTCTTTTGGATTACTTTCAGCCATTGTCAATCTTATTGTCAATACTACATGCTTGAAGTAGAAGGAGGGGTACAGAGAAAAAGACTTTTTCTCAGCAAATATAATTGTAAATTCGACCAATTGCGGGGAGACGTAATCGCGAGGAGAGATGTCAACGGGGGTCGTAAATCCCCGTTACGATTATAACAATCGACACCACGAATTGATCGATCCCCTGATTTCCGTTGAGATAATAAGGGGTGATTGAGTTTGTATAACACTGTGATTCACAGAATTATAAAGTATATATTTCCAACACTTAGATTACACTGACGTAGAGAAATAAATAGTTAACAACTTGTCGCACGAAGATGCGATAGATATGTACGCTAGAGCAGGGCTCTTATAATGGAAATTAATGTATCAATGGACTTAGCACTATGATATGTTTAGGAGAGAAGATGTATGTTCGACAACACCGAAAACCGACAAAAGATTTGCGTGAAGTATGCGACTCTCGCGCTATGTGTAGACTGCCGCGTTAGGCGTTAGTTGGTAGACTGTCTGTCGCTCTTTTTTTTAATACGGAAGAAAAGTTCGGTGTGGGTGTGCCCCTGTGCCTAAAGAACGCGGATTCGTTGGTCCCACTTTCGTTAGGAAAAGTGAGGGTAACGAACCGCGGTGTCGATTGGTCATGACCTGCACTACTGCTCGAAGGGATGAGTAGGGAGTCTCCTACCATCGTGGTGCGTAGATGACTGTGTGCGTGAGAAAAACCTAGCTTGTTTTATTACAGGGCTATTCGGATTTTCCTAATGGGTGTATACTCGCTTTCTCCGTGTTTTAAGTGCGACTAATAAACCCAAGGACACCTCTAAAACCGACTGTGTTTCGAGAATATTTTTAAGCTTTAGAAATTCTTCAAGACAAACGGATTGAAGACATATGGCGAAACAATGCAGGGAAGTGAAAGTTATGGTGGGTCCTTAGGTTTATTGACGGTCGAAGTGACGTTACGCAGGCGGTTGTTGTCCGGTCGCGCGGGCTGGCGTGCAGATGTTTTAGGCGGCGTAACAATAATCGTTACTCAATTATTTTGTTCAACAGTTTTACAAATCTCCCAAAAATAAACGAGAATACGAAAATACACTGAATATCGTGTGTATGGTTATTTATAAAATCCCCTTGAAATAGTTGCGATCGCGGATCACATAAACAAACGAACCTGTCATTCTACAGAATATCTTTTTCGGTGAAATTATGCAAACGTAAATGTAACTTCGGTAGAACTCCTCGAGAACTTGTAAGCTTATATCACTCTGACCCAACCAGTCCACTCTAAAGTGTATAATTTATAAAGGGGGATTATATTAATACGCGGAGGATGTGGTAGGTGGTAAGTTTTGCATATGAATGTTTGTTGATACAACGAATGATTAAATGGAGGTTTTCATGAATGTGATAAGGACTAGATCGAATGTTTTAACACTTATAACTAGAATGCGTATTTTTATACAAGTTTGTAGTTTTACGAACATGATCAAAGAAATAAAATTTTAATCGAGATTTGTTTTCTTATATACGTATATTTTAGCGCATTTTATGCATTCTGCGCCATTTGCGTACTTTTCAATTTCGCACGAATAAAATAAAGATCAGCAATATAATTATAACGCTTCTTAAAAATGTGAAAAATCCTGGTTTCCTAAAAGCTTGCAATTGATTTCAGAAAAATTTTTATGAACTCTACCAGATAAATTATGGTAACTCTGAAAACAAAATTTCACGATAAAATGATTTCCGAGTAAAATACACATAAAAGATGATTTAGACGTGTTTGAACGTGTTCGTTTTCTTTTTTAATAGCGATATGTTCTTACCCTCTGCCACACGAAGACGTTATGGACCATTGCGCATCCACAAAACGCGATGCCAAGGCCTATGAAAACCGACGTAACGATTGCCGGTGTGACACCAATTACCTCTCAGAGAAAAGACATCGACTCCCGACTGTCGGACGCCAACGCCGCGACGCATCTTAGTCCCCATCAGAGATAAGGCCCCAACCCCGACTTTCGGACTCCTTGGAATCCACACCAAACGCCCCAACATCCCCAAGCCAGGGTGTATATAAGCCGAGACTTCACCCAGCCCGGGGAGTTCTCGTTCTAGTTGCTGTTCTTGTACAACATCCCTTTCTCTGTTCAACGTTATTCTACTGTAAGTGCCAAAGTCATAATAAAGTTCGATAAAAGAGGATTAATAGTTGGGCTACGACTCAGCTTTCTTTTCTCTCGCAACCCAAGTATCCATTTTACGTGACACCGGCGTCGAATGAAACTGGATGAATGTATACAATATCATACCTGAAAGCATTGTCAGAGGATCATTATAACACGTATGCCATAACAAGCGGGACAAAGAATCAGCGCAAATACATATTCTCAATACATATAATTCTCGAAGCGTAAACTATATACATATGCTTTTCATTGAAATTTTCAATACTAGTCGCAAATTATTTTTCAATTAATTTATTATTTAAGTCTTTATATATCAATTCTCGACGAATAAATTACTTAAATTATAGAGAATCTATCTTCAGACAATAGAGAATTCAATATTTTTGGTCGTTAAGTAATTTACAAATTTCTAAAACGATTACGTTCGAAGTTTTGGGCAGTATTTGAAGATTCTAACATGACATTAAAAAAAAATAAATAAATTTTATGATATAATTAAAAAAACATTGTAGTCTATCATAATTTCTATTCCGTCAAATTTATTAAAACGCAGTTTTGTTCTGAACAGAGCCAAAATGTCCGTCTTGAATCGAGTTCAACAGCTTAACGATCGATCGAGCGAATGATAGCTGTGTAAACTAGCATGACACAACGTAAACTTTAGATTAGATCTCGATCCATCCACCAGCCGTATTCATGCATGACATGAATATTCTGTTTCAGCTCTTTATAAATTAATCTGTTAAAACTTCCCTAAAAGACGATCGTTTTTTAGTTTTCTAAGAAAAATAATGACTATTCGGCGTTAAAATTAACTTTATTTCCATTGGATTTCTAAACTGATTTCATACACTTAGAGATAGTTCACAGTATCTTTTAGATTCATGCCTGAATTCAAGAAAAATTAAACGTATAACTTATGTACTAGTATCTTTCAAAAGGTTAAAGTTGACAGAATTGAAGGAATTGGTTCTTACCAGTTAGAAAGACGGGAATGCTAATGAAAAACCCTCCGACAGCACATATCCGGCTGATGGATGATTTTTGCAGGTACTTGTTACTCCTGAAACAGACAAAATTTGAAGTGAAAGTCAGTTTCACGATTCTATGATAATTGAGCGAAATATAAAGGAACCAGTTTTTTGTTTAACAGCCAAGAATCTTTCAAAAATTCTACTGTAATTGATACTTCAAATATATTTAGTCAGACAAAGGATAATCATAATCGCAACGTTAATCTTAACTTTAATTCAAGGATCAAACAGTATCATTATACATATAAAAGTAAACATAAAGTCTATCCACATTATTGTTGTTGTTGTTGTTTTTATTATTATTATTATTATTATTATTATTATTATTATTATTATTATTATTATTATTATTATTATTATTATTATTATTATTATTATTATTATTATTATTATTATTATTATGTTCCATTCCATTCCATTCCATTCCATTCCATTCCATTCCATTCCATTCCATTCCATTCCATTCCATTCCATTCCATTCCATTCCATTCCATTCCATTCCATTCCATTCCATTCCATTCCATTCCATTCCATTCCATTCCATTCCATTCCATTCCATTCCATTCCATTCCATTCCATTCCATTCCATTCCATTCCATTCCATTCCATTCCATTCCATTCCATTCCATTCCATTCCATTCCATTCCATTCCATTCCATTATTCCATTATTCCATTCCATTCCATTCCATTCCATTCCATTCCATTCCATTCCATTCCATTCCATTCCATTCCATTCCATTCCATTCCATTCCATTCCATTATTCCATTCCATTCCATTCCATTCCATTCCATTCCATTCCATTCCATTCCATTCCATTCCATTCTATTCTATGGTGATTTTTTATTTCTTTATTATCAATATTATTCTATTTTCTATAATGATTCAATTATAGATCTTATTTTTTGTCAATCATATTTCACTGAAAAGATCACTTTGAAAATAATCTAATAGTAAAAAATGAAAAATAATCTTTTTCTACCTTGTCTTCATTTTTTACAAACTCTGTCCACCGCCGTAAACCTATTAAATGCATGAAACGACAAAGCAAATCTGCTTCACATAATTCCCCGCTCACGCAGTGTCAATCAGCTCACGACCGCAAACGATACTGCTAATTTCCAGCGACCACGAACGATTTCACCGTAATTGCCGGTGTGAAATTTACCAATACGTGCTCGAATTGGTCAATAATGGATAGAGCGCTCTTGCACACACTAATCTACCAACAAATAATATTGACTCAATTGAACAACAGCGCATAGATTAACGGACAAACCGCATGTTCCAAACAGATTTACAATCACGGCAGAAAATACATGCCGTTATAGATGTTTCCTGGTCAAGATTAATTTCCACGCGTTAAGAACATTGTAACCGGAATCTAGGAAGAACTAGCACTTCCTGGAATAATACTATTGTGTCCTCGATGAATGTCTCTCCGCAATGCCCTCGAGTGAGTTGTTGTTGTCTTTGGTCGTACGACGTCCGGGATGAGAATTCGGGGAACGGTTTTGCGCTGCTTTAATACTCGCACAACCATCCATCCATGGGACTGCATCTTTTTAGGAGGACCAGTGATTAATCTTTTCCCACTCATTTTCATCTCTAATTTCTCATGAGGCTAAGATTCCTGCATCTTTTATCATAATAATTTATTAATACTATTAATAAATTGAGACAATTTTACACGTCGTATTTTGCGTTATAAGATGACTTGTAATTTGTAAAATTTACCTGTAAAATTCCTTTGTTTGTTTTACCGAAGCAATAGTTGGCATTTCTATACGACAATAAGAATTTGTTAATACTAATAATTTGTAAGGTTATCATGTTATCATTCTTCTAATGGATAGTATATTATTGAAACTTTTTTAATATTGAAACGCGATATTTTTTTGGAGAAGAAGTGCATAGTAGTAAAGAGTTGAATTCTACGGACGTAAAAAGTGGACATAACATTTTCTGTACATGGAGTCGCCTGGCCTAAACATTTTATGATTTCCGGGCAAAATACAGACGAATCCAGCGCTGATTTTAAAGTAGCTCCATCCAAATAAGCCACAATAAGAAATTCCCACGAAACAGTTGCGTTCATCCCTTTTCGAGGTCGCCGACCTCTTTGAATGCGTTTCAAGAGCGTCGTACCAATGAAACTTCGAGTTCTAAACTAATTTCTCAGCCTTTTGCGTTAAATTTAACCTTCCGCGTTAGTGTATTTCGGACGAGCTCCTATTTTGCGCTTTCGTCGACTTCACCAACGTAACACGCAGCATCCGCAAGTAAAACTGTCTCTTAAATTTGATGTGACACCGATACACGACGAGAAGAATCACAATGCCATTTTTATTCCACTTCGTTAATTTTTCGTCGTAAGGTTTAGCTGTAAATAGGATTAAAAAAATTTAGATTAACGAGGAATTTAAAATTGATCTGTTAAATCAACAATTTCCATTAGTTGTCAATAGATTTTATAAGCCTCAGATTACTGAGAAATTATACACATTGCAAAATATTTATCATTGGTTACCCACGCTACACGTAAATTTGATCAATCTACCAATGCACTAACACTGCAATAAATTTCTATTGCAACATTCCACGCTCCTTTGCCGCACCTTAAACTCCTCGCTAGATTTATTCCACCTTAAAGTGTCACATAACTCCGACGACACCGATATCAAATCTTAAACTCCACCAAATTCCAGAGAAACTTGATTTCGTCGAAAGTAAGAGATTAAACTTAAAAAGCAATTTATTTCATCTTTAAACTATCCCAAACTTCTTAAATATAATTTATATATATAAAATTATTATTGTGCATTATTGTGTGCATTATATATTTCAAGAACTTTGCAATAAAAAATAAAACTTATTACATTTAAGATATGGTTATATTGCACAGGCTCGAATATGATAAAGAGGTTAAATAAATGTCTCGAATCTCCGCAACAAACTCACACAAACCACCTAAAACACGTATACACAATGTGCATTCACTACGAACTCGACTCCCATTCCCTGCCAAAATCATAGGCATGCAGAGTCAATTTCACTGCTCGAGCTAGTTGAATAGGGAAGAAGGTCGAGAGCTGGAGTTAAGGAGCATAGTTGGTAAAGAATCGCGTGCCGCCGTGCCATTAAGATCAAGCCCACGATCTCAACAATAAATATTAGACGGTTCTCTGACCTGCATTTCGCGTGCGACTCGGGACGATTCAAAAACGCGTAAATTTCCCATGAATCGAATCAAACGTTCGCGATTTATCGCATTTAGGTTATATCGATATTGTCCACGAGTGGAGGCATTCAAACACAGATTGCTTTGTGTCACTCTATCGTAACTGCCCGTAATACATGATAATTTAATTTCGAATTCTTTCGAATATATGCACGTAACGAAAAATTTGTATTGGTTAGTCAATTGCAGACCAACCAGTTGTTAGCCAGTGAAAATAATGTAGATAATAATAGTGAAGAATTAGCTCGAGAAGAGTAAACAAACAAGGCGCCTTAATAAAAGGCACAATGTGGGTCCGCAAAGTGATGGGATTTCGGCGCATGCGCATTGTTTCGCATCAACTTACAATTAGACATGCACGAAAGCTTCATTTCTGCCGCATACATACTTGGATTCGCGTGCATGAAATTCACAAAGTAGGTTATTGCTTGAAAAACAGCTTTAATCGAGCGAAGCTTTTAACCAGACTGAAATCAAGTCTTGGTTTCTTTAGAAATTCAGATGGAATAAGAGAAACCTATTTTATCTGTGGATAAAGGTTAGGCTGCATCGGTTGGCTTATATGACTTTCCGGTGACTTTGAAGGGTAATACGGCGCCGGCGGTCGAGAAGGTAACTTCTCTATTGAACGAGATCTCATTGATCTCGTCTAAGCAGGAAGAGTCTGTCGGCCCTTTGATTTTATACGAGTCTTTCCATTCACGATCGTGCGAGCTGGCTACAGTCGACGACACGGACCCCCGACAAAACTGTCTGAGCCTATTCAAGGCGACGTCAATAGTTTCACTCGGAGAGATGAATGGAGATAAGAATCACCGGAGCGTCTCTGCGCTTCGATGACAATGATATTTGGTAAATCCTCTTCTTGTTTCTCGTTTTGAAAGAAGGTTGTAAAGAAGAGTGCTACTAGATCGTCTAGGGAAATCACACGGTATATATTGCGTAATGCTATTGATTTATCAAAAATAACAAGAGGTTAAGGAGCTTTGGGAAGGTTGATTCAATTTTTTATAACCTGACATCTCTTTGAACAAATGTCTTAAGAAACGCTTGAATAAAATGTTAAAAAAAATAATAATCTTTTAATGAAATAATCATCTAAAATGAAATCTTTTCCTGTATTTTTAGACAATAAGATTTACTATATCCTACGCCATAATAAGAATCAATTTGCTATGAACTGGTATCTCGGAAATTGTAAGAATTCAGAAAATATAAGGAGGCCGGAAGAGGTAAATGAAATCCACAGAAACATTGACCCAACCTCAGCCCAGTTAGCCAACAAACTAAAATATCTCGCTGCCTTTTCTATATTTACGACCAGAACGTGGTCATTAATTGAGTCTAGCGACTGCACCGTAGACGAGTCACTGACCGATGTTGCTTTAATGGATATGCGGAAAATCACGTGTTCCAGGTTCCAGGTTCCAGGGATGTAGTTGTTTTCATTTCCGGAGAATACGGTCGACTCGCGTGTGTATACCAATCTATCTGAGGATAGGTGTTCGTTAGAATTACTAACTATATTACTTTCAACCTTGTGATTAAAATTTTTAAACGTCACTTAATAGCAATTCAGTCGAGTAAGTACAAACTTTCAAATGTCCTAATTTTCAAATCTTTATATTTTTTAATCTCAAAGATATTTTATTATTTGCCGTAGATCAAGCTTCGTGTTACCGGTACTGTAACATTACAATCCTACGAGAAGCAGAAAATAGTGAAAAAATCTGACCTAATAGATAGTAGTCAATATTCCTTTGACGCGTCTTATGCGAACCGCAGTTAGAGGAAATGCAAATAAGCTCTTGCGAAACGGTTTGCCGCACGACAAGCCTACGAACAACGCCCAATGCAAGTTCGGTGGGAGTTACAGGAAGAGGGACGTCTAAAATCAACTAGGAATCCCTATTCAATCGTCTAATTTTCGATTCCGGCATTGAACTTCCCGAAGAAAATTAAATACAATTCCGACTCGAGATTTAATTTCGGTCTCGTAGCTAATGCAATCTAATCGCGTTTGCAAGGCTACGCTTCCGGTCAGAAGCCACGCGCTTCGATCGCGTACTTTCCGCATCGGAAGCGTACGCTTCGGTACTAACCGCGTCGATTTTCAAAGGAATCATTGGACACCGGAAGAAGAAGAAGGAGTAAGAATAAAAGCACGTAAACCGGCAGGAAGTCAATCGAGACAAAATCGATATCGTTGAAAGTCGAAAAAAGACCCGAATTTAGGCTACAGTACATATTCGAATTGAATATATTCAAGGTTTAGATTTTCTTCTCCTGAAAATTATAAACATAAATGAGTTGACAAGCGATCTTGAAAAGCGTCTGTTCCATCTAGATTATGTAAATTGCGTGAATTACCGTTAGCCATAATTCATAATTTATCGAAAAAGCGCGCTTCTTCTCAACCACGCTTTCCCCTACCAGCATCGACATTATCGGCAGATCGATAAGTATCAAAATACCACAAAGATATTAATCTCATCTTTCTTCTAACCGCGAAAAAATGCCGCGCAAATGATAAAACAACAGATCAGCCAGAAACATGGAATTCTCCACGCTTCCGACTGCAAGAAGAAAAACAAAGTTATTTGTGTATGATGGAAACGTCTCTGGACGATGCTCTTGTCACAGACGAAATTCGAGCAGCTGTATATAACAAACCGAAATTCCGAACGCCTTATCGCGCGTGACCGTCCGGTCAGCATCCGTTCTCAGCCGCCTGAGTGGCATTCGATCACTCCAGCCGTTCTCCGAATTTTACACTAAGTATAAACAAAACCTTCTCCCACTCCAACGAATGGAAGAATATAAATTCTCCCTTCAAAGTCATCCAGTCAGTCTAATAAAAAAATTCTTAACTAATCCAAGTATCGAAAGTGTATCATCGCGAACCGAAAAAATTGTATAAATTGAGTAAAAAATAAAAAGAACTTTATCTCCTTGTCGGAAATTAACAAGTTCCTTACTTTTTACCTTAATTTTACACGACACTCTTAAGCGGTCGAGTGCGCGCGAGAATAGCATCGCGGATCGGCATTTCCACGGTGAGGATTGTAAAATGGTTACGCAGATGATGGATCATACGCATGGACCGTAGAGACTATCGTGAATGATGGATCAGACACACATACGCGTTCTTCGCTCTTCCGATATTCTTCGTAACAACTGCTGCGATCTCGTCATTGGAAACGATCTCGGGAAATTCAATCGAATATCGAGGAAATTTATAGAAAGCTACAGCTGTGTTCGAGTATTATTCTAGAGAAAAGTGGTTAACTCTATGAGACTAACGATACAATACGTCTCAAGATAACTTTTAGGAAAATGATTGTACCTTTAAAATTCTTTCGACACTTTTCGGTATATTCTTGTCATTGATTCTGAAAGTATTTGATTAATTTGCTGGTTAATAGGAAGTTGGTTAAAACCGAAGTTAGTTAAAGAAATAAGTAAACACGAAACCCGTGGATACTCTAGACATATGATTCTACCTGCACGCGACAAAAATATTCATGATCTGAACAAGGAAAGAAGTATTGTTAGATTCGCGTCATGCTGCAAATGAAAGATTTACAGCTCGAACCCAATTATCTGTTACATTACATTCTCGGGCACGTGTAGGCTGAACGTCATGATATATGAACACAAGTATAGAAAGAACAACATGGATATTTCGCGCGAAGAAAACGAAGCTTCACATATACAGTGTATAACCACTCGACAGTATTTGCTCACGAAAAATACGAGGTGTTAAAGTCTAACAAAAATTACGTATACAGTGGCAAAGAAGAAAACTGTTATGCCGTTTACTCTTATTTCTAATTGACAGAAAGTCGTCAACGAACAAAGAGCGCTTTTTCTTATTCTCTGTACCTTCGCGATGCAATCACAGAAATTCTCCAAAATGCTTCGTGTCGACTAAACAAAGAAAAAAAAATGGCAGCTGCTAAGAGCAAACTACCTCCGGAATTTTCTTCGTTTCTAAGTGAACCAGGAAGAAAGAAGAGAAGGGTTAATGACGCCGAAACTGAAGGGTGGCCACGGATCGTTTGAAAGGGGCCACGACAACCGTTACGATTCAGTCGCGCCTGTTCCTCTTCCTAGGTTACCACGCCGAACCATTGCGCGCTTTTACGAGCGTTCCCGCGATAGTTTCCTGGCACTTGCTCGTCCTTTCAACGAAGGGTCGATCGGTTAATTTAAACTCTCGAAGGCTTTGTCCAGTCGGTAACATCGATAAGCTTAAGTCGAAATACGGATTTCTCGTAAATTCAGAATTTTATTGCCACCAGGATGTATATGGAGGCGACAGATGAAGAACACGATGTAAATTAGATTTCTTGCTTTTATAGAGAAGCAATTTTTAAATTGAACACCAGTCGTCGATCGGTTCTGTAGATCGTTTTTAATAACAAAATAAATTTGGTTAGTCCATAAAGGTTTGTTCGTGTGAATCTTCCCATAGATCATCCGTAACGTAAATGCCGCTATAACCGGCTGCAGATACATTTTCCTTGAACATGTGGCGGCACTTGACAGTAAACTTCCCAACAGTTTACGTCGCTTGACGCACGACACAAAGACCCTATACCTGCGGACAAGATGATTGCCAGATGTCGATACATTCGTACCGAATATTTCCAGCTAGCCTAAGGACCGCTATAAATCTTAGGATTTATTTTAGCTAAGGTCCTCCAAAGAGACAAACAGTCTTTGTTTATCAGTCTCGAAGTCGACCACCTACCACGGGGACACACGAGAAATCTGCTATCTCTCACATACGACGCTGCCCGCTAGCAACACCCTCTCAAGGGCAGCTAGCATCCTTTTCCAACGACCAACACGAATTAGCCAATAAACATTAACGTACATTTCCCTCACTTTCCGAACCAAAGCTTTTCTCAACGAATCCGATGCCTTCGCATCATTAGACACATCCCAACGAGTCTTCCTCCGCAGCAGCATCGCGACAAAAATGTCAGTCTATTACCGCGAGTTACCGCAGTATATCACGATCGTTATACTTACACGGTTCGAGCCGAATAATTATCTAAGCTCTCGACATCTCGTGCAATCATTGTCCGCACTCGCAGCGTATCTCGAATCGTAGCTATCCAAGCTCTATCTAATAACCGCGCATTCGCGAACCGAATACAATCGCGAATCCTGCATCAAGTGTACTCATTGACATTAGAGTGAATAAACATTTATCGTTCAAGAAATCTGAGTTTTCCTTCCGACCCTATCACGACATACCACCTCAAATTGGTGACCCCGACGTGATTATCCCCGAGTGCTCGTGAAATGTAACACAATGAATCTAAATCAGTTCGAAATGACCAATAACGCCCACTCCGCACGTACGAAGGCCGGCGGGGACAACGCAGACTCGATTAGCGCCCTTCTCCGCGTGCCACCGTTCTGGTCTGACGACGTCGACTTGTGGTTCAAGATGCTGGAAGTGCAGTTCGAAACTGCCCGGATCACTAGTGACCAAGAAAAATACCAGGTCGTCATCGCGAATCTCGACAAGTCGCACGCGAGATTAATTCGAGACGTATTCGACGCCGCACCGGCGACAGAGCGTTACGAGTACGTCAAAAAGGAGCTCATCAAGCGATTGGGAGAGTCGTACGCCAAGAGACTCCGACAGGTAATCGAGAACGAGCAAATGGGGGACAGGAAGCCCTCTCAGTTTTACCGTGATCTCAAAAGCCTAGCCACCAATTCGTTAGCAGACGATGTCATTTTCACCGTCTGGGAAGGTCGACTTCCACAGCGCATACGGAGCATCCTAGCCTCTGTACAGAACAACGATCCGGACTCCCGCATACAAATTGCCGATAACATGTACGAAGCCACCCTGGAATCAGGGCAGATCGCCGCGGCCAGCGCAGGCCGACTACCTGCGATAACCCTCCCACCTGGCCAGAATAGCGGAATAGGCGACGCCATGGCAGCCTTCGCCAACTTGGTCACCGAGCGGGGAGCGCGAATGGACGCCCATATGAGCGAGATGCGAGCGCTAGTAGCCGAGCAAAGAAGCAATGAACACCGTAGGGCACGAGTACAATCACGCTCGCGTACACGATCCCGCCGCCGTTCGCGCCCTCGCGATACGCTGCGGCAAGACGGGCTGTGTTACTATCACACACAGTTCCGAGAAAGCGCGAGAAAGTGCACACCCCCTTGTTCCTGGAACTCGGAAAACCGGACCAGCCGTCCGTAAAAGCGGCAAACGACGACGGTTTGGCATCTCGCCGCATATACGTAACGGACAAGAACTCGCGGATCTCCTACCTCATCGACACCGGCGCAGATGTTTGCGTATACCCGCGCAACAAGCTACACGGACACGTGAACAGAAGCGAGTACGAGCTGTTCGCGGCCAACCTGTCCCTACCTAAACCTGTCCCTACGCAGAGCATTTAAGTGGGATTTTACCGTAGCCGACGTCAAAACACCCATCATTGGCATGGATTTTCTAAGCCACTCCGGGTTGCTCGTGGACCCGCGAAACAAAAGGCTTATCGATACGATAACACAGACGTCATCAAGGGGATGCACCGCCACAACAGACGAAGCGTCCGACAAGACCGTCATCGGCGAATCACCATACCACCAACTCCTGGCAGAATTCCCGGACCTCACCCGCCCACCGATCTTCGGAAAAGAGAGAATTCGACACGGTATGCTACACCACATCGAAACTACACCTGGTCCACCAGTCTACAGCAAACCGCGTCGGCTTGCACCTGATCGACTTAAAGAGGTAAAAGCGGAATTTGAACACATGATCGAGCTAGGCGTGATGCGACCATCGAAAAGCCCGTGGGCATCACCCCTGCACGTAGTGCCGAAAAAGGACGGAAACCTGCGTCCATGTGGCGACTGCCGTGCGTTGAACGCCCGCACCGTACCCGACAGATACTCACCGCCACATATCGAAGACTTCGCGCAACATCTGCATAGTAAGCGAATCTTTTCAAAAATCGATCTAGTCCGCGCTTACCACCAAATTCCGATTGCGTCCGAGGACATTGAAAAAACCGCGATAACAACGCCTACCGGACTTCTCGAAACAACAAATATGATGTTTGGACTTCGGAACGCCACGCAAACATGTCAGCGGTTCGTCGACGAAATCATACGCGGGCTCGATATCGTCTACGCGTACATCGATGATTTTCTCATAGCCTCGGACGACGAAAACCAACATCGCGAACATTTGAAAATCTTGCTCAACCGTCTCAATAATTACGGCGTTGTGATAAACCCCACGAAATGCGAATTCGGCGTGCACGAAATCACATTCCTCGGATACTCGGTAAACCCCGACGGAATTAAGCCGCCGCCCGAAAATGTCGAAGCGATTGTAAAATTGTCGAAGCCCGCGAACGCCAAGCAACTACGTAGGTACCTCGGTATGATAAACTTCTACCGACTTTCATACCGGGGGCCGCAAAAACACTTGAGCCGCTCAACGACCTGTTAAAAGGCGCGAAAAAGGGCAACGCGCCCATCGAGTGGTCGGAGCAGTAGGAAAACAGCTTTCGCGAATCGCAACGTGCACTCGTGGACGCCACGATGCTGGCGCATCCGATACCAGGTGCGCCTATCAGCCTCACGGTAGATGCGTCCGACTACGCAATGGGGGCAGTATTACAACAACGCGCGAATAACCAATTACAACCGCTAGGATTCGCAACGAAATCTTTGACCCCCGCTCAGCAAAAATATAGCGCGTACGATCGCGAACTACTCGCGATATACACCGCAGTCAAACATTTTCTACACGCCTTAGAAGGCAGAAACTTCACAATATAGCGACAACCGTTGCCTCGGCCCTCCTCTCTACATAGATAGCTCGTTTCGGCGTACCTTCAAAAATAACGACTGATCAAGGACGCCAGTCCGAATCAAACCTATTCAATGAACTATGCCGGTTGCTCGACATTAAGCATTTACGCACAACAGCCTATCACCCCGCATCCAACGGAATGGTAGAGCGCCTACATCGACAATTAAAAGCAGCAATAAAATGTCACAATACGAGCAACTGGGTAGAAGTCCTGCCAATTGTTTTATTAGGCATAGAAACCGCTATCAAGGAGGACCTGAACGCAACGGTAGTCGAAATGGTTTACGGTACTAGCATACGATTGCCGACAGAATTCTTCGTACCAACGAAGCAACAGGCCAACTCGGAATTCGCGAACCGTTTAAAGGAGCGAATAGAGAAAATCAGTCCTCACCCGATTACGCGACACGGCGAGAAGAAAACCTTCGTGTTCCGCGAGCTCGAGACATCACCATACGTATTTATACGCCATGACGCTCCAAGCTCTATCTTATAACCGCGCATTCGCGAACCGAATACAGTCGCGAATCCTGTATCAAGTGTACTCATTGACATTAGAGAGAATAAACATTTATCGTTCAAGAAATCTGAGTTTTCCTTCCGACCCTATCACGACATACCACCTCAAACAAATAAATCAAAATCGTAAAGTATGTTATAAATAAAATCTGACTTCACGAGGTGTTGATCCCTCATAAAAGAAGTCTTTTATATCTCGCAAATGATTCGTAACATGACGTCTACTTTAACTTGTTCCTTATACCTCCTTGTCGAAAAAGTTACTAGTTTACAAATTCGAACATTACATATGTGACGGAAGAAAAGAGAGAGAGAGCGCGTTTCGTCCCGGGACTACCGGTGGACTCGTCAGTAAGGCTATGCTCGGTAGTCCCTGCCTTAGACGTAGAGCGAGTCTCGCTAGGTGCGGTATTTATATCAATCGCTCGTATATTCGACCCCTAGCGAGTTAGACAGACAGACTCGTTGTCGTCGTAGCCCTCTAGTGTTGGCGGTTGGTACCCGCGGCTCGACCTGTCGGCGTCCTATTGATACCGATCCGCCACACATATCTACATAACATCGGCCATTATATTTGCCAAACCAAATTTGTTTTCTTGTAACATTCTGTGATTAATTAATGCTACAACAAACTTAATATAGAGTGTCACGTGCAAAATTTGCACGATAAATCAGATGACTACGATACAATCTTCAAATACGATCGTATCTTTCGTATACAAATTGATAGTTTCCACCTAACTGACAGATTTTTATACCCTTGGAAAAATAACGTCTTGACGAACAATTCACGCCAATCAACGCCAAGAATGAATCACGCAAATTCTACTGGAAGTCCTCTATTCCCTTTTTCGATTTATCATCAGCTGGAAACATCAAAATTATCGGCTGGTGATTGGGAATTAATCGAAAAATAAATTACAAGCATTGAGACACGCGAGTGCCCGTTTCTTTCTCTATTTTTCTGTCTGCTTGTTGGAATATTAAGGCGCAGTCACGGCCCGCCAAATTTATTCCCGTTCCGTAGTGCCCTGTGTCGGTGAAAAAATTTGAAATGCCAGATTCGAAGGCGTGGAATGCCAACAGCCACGACAGAGAGCCCTCTTCTCTCTTTCTGGTGGAAAGACGAACGGGTGCACGCGTATGCTCGGACGCTCTGACGCACGAAGAACCGCCCGTGAACAGAAACCAGACACGCGTGTAACGTTAAACCGGGCCGTCGATGAAAAACGGACAAGACTTTCGCGACCGATGGGCGTTTTCAATGACAGATCGAATCGTTCAGTTTCACGGTTCGTTCGGGGTCACAGTAGCGTTCATCTTGGCATAAAAACGCGCTAGAGACGATTTCTCATACATTGGTTAAAGTTGATGTGTGTTTCGGCGCATTGTCGTTTGGAGGAGCGATACACCTAAAGAAACGCACATATTCATAAGAATCTACGTTTCGTATTCTTCGTATCGATATCTTTATTTTTATTGGTCGTATCATATTCGATGTAATAGTTGGTTTTTTAGCTAGTGAATTAACAAGATTTAATAAGAAATTTAGTACAAATGCTCCATGCGTCGTGTTTGACACGTCGTTGTTAAACTCTCATTTATAGAAAATTCAAAGCTGTATTTTCTCACCCAGCTTAAACCTTACGAACTCTTTTCACACGTTTCACCCGTCATTGAACGAAACGATGAAAACGTTCATCCATCCACGTCTCTCCAGTAATAATCCAATTAACCTGTTTCCCCAATAAGTCGAAATCCGCGATCGAAACGTGAGATCGCGAAAAAAAATGCGCGCCTACTTTAGGATCGCGCCATCTAACAACGAAAGAAGAAAACTTCGTGAGCCAGCAACTACTTTGTTCAAAAGTGGCTTTATTCGAAAAGTCTGCTGTTCAGCGTGTTCGCGCCAGCAGCACCAGAGATCCCTTATTACGGACCATTTAAGTAATGAGCCGGCACTTAGCAGCGCCGCTTGTCTTTCATTCTTCTCGTGTCTCTGTGATCGTCGTCGCCGTCGTTGGTGTCGTCGTTGGACCTGTGTCATACTTCGGCTTTTTTTCCTTTCATCCTCGCGTCTCAGACTCGGTAGCGTGGTACGGAAGGAGGGACGGGCACCGAGCTTCGAGTGACAATGAGCAAGCGAAGAGGAACGGCCGTCTACTACTGGGACCCACCAGTAAAGTTCGTGCTTCTTTCGGAGCACGTCTGCACACCCCAGGGCTCCTTCTCCTTCGCTAACAATGCCACTTTGCAGACTTCGCAGTTATCTTCAGCCGGACGACCTTCGGCTAAGGCTTCCTAGCTGGCGTGCACCAGAGACACTGACCGAGAACCCTCTTGCTTTTGGTCTTTCGTTGCCAGTTGACTCATTCATAGGGAACACCATTGTCGGAGAATTAGTTTCAGAACGAAGGAGAATTGTTGGTGATCTTTAGTTAATTTAGAGCGGAAGGTTTCGTAATTTGTAATTTGTAGTTTACAACAGAAATTCCTATTGTTTATTAGGGAACTTATGCCGCAGTTCCTTACATTTGAGGGAGGTCTATGGTAGAAATTTTTAGGGTAGAAAAATATCGTAGGAGTCAGCCTCCATTATTAATAATACGGATACAGCTGTGCATATTTTACTTTGTAATTTTAACACGAAAATATCCAGTGATCTTCGGAGTATTTGAAAACATTTTGGAAACAATTAATTTGTTAACTGCGGAGTTTATTTCCTTACATTTGGGGAAGGTCTATGGTAGAAATTTTTATGGTAGAAAAATATCGTAGGAGTCCGCCTCCATTATTAATAATACGGATACAGCTGTGCATATTTTACTTTGTAATTTTAACACGAAAATATCCAGTGATCTTCGGAGTATTTGAAAACATTTTGGAAACAATTAATTTGTTAACTGCGGAGTTTATTTCCTTACATTTGGGGGAGGTCTATGGTAGAAATTTTTATGGTAGAAAAATATCGTAGGAGTCAGCCTCCATTATTAATAATACGGATACAGCTGTGCATATTTTACTTTGTAATTTTAGCACGAAAATATCCAATGATCTTCGGAGTATTTGAAAACATTTTGGAAACAATTAATTTGTTAACTGCGGAGCTTATTTCCTTACATATGGGGGAGAGGTCCATGGTAGAAATTTTTCAGGAGCGCGAGTAACCCGGAAAAATATCGTAGGATAATTAATTGTTAATAATACGGATACAGCTGTGTATATTTTACTTTGTTATTAATTTTAACACGAAAATATCCAACGATCTTCGGAGTATTTGAAAACATTTTGGAAACAATTAATTTTTAACTTTTTAAAGTTTAATTTCAAAAATGCCTCTATGGGGTGAGCAGGTAAAATCAAGCAATAACGAATAAACACGTCGAACGTAGTTAAGTGGTTAAGAGCACAAGAAGACAGTTCTTCGCATACCCGTCGACACTCGGACTATTCCTTCTAGCTAAACAGCTCTCTAGGAGAAAATCGAGCATTCCAATTCAGCAGAATCTTGAATTGTCTGGAAGCCCCGGAGGCAAAGCAGGGGAAACAACCGTTGAGCGAAAGGACGAGGAAAAGAGAGAAAGAAGGGAAACGAGAAGCGTCCGGTGACGTTGCAATTTTAATCGTCCTCCGGTTATCTCTTCTGGGCACACTGCGATAGTGTGACACAACCGGTAATATTAACTTAGCAGACAGCTGTAAAAGTTAGTCGTGGTGATAATGTAGTATAAAGAATGGCTGTGTCCTGTGTCATCGAACGATCGATAAGCCGCTAGTTATCAATGTCCAAACTAGATCTATTGTTCAGAAAAGAAAACAAAGGATGGTCGACCACAGAAAACGGTATACTTTCTTCCCTAAAGGCCATTCTGCCAGATGTGGTTAATCGAAGCAGTAGCTCAGATGTAAACTGTCCTCTTCTCTTTACTCTTAGTTAACCAATAGTTGGGCGAATCACCAGAAATTTACAACAGGGGCCCCAATCGGTGACCTGGAAATTCTGGGGCCTGAATACCTGTCTAACGAACACCTGTCTACTTCGATCAGTGTTTGCGTTACCGTTGCTTACCACCAGCCAAAATAAATAATTACAAAGCATGATTTAACACTAACTCTACCAGGCCTGGTCAAAAGGCCGTGTTTCAACATTTAATTTAGAATTGTACAGTCATTGTTGTTTCTTCTCTTCTTCTAACTTTATATAGATTCTTACGTCAACAAAAATTGAGAAATTGATTAGTCGGATAATATAAGAATTTACATAAAGTTGGAGGAAGAAAAGAAACAACGACCAACGCATAATTTCAAATTAAATTTTGAAACCGGTCATTTGACCGGGTTTAGCAAGGCTAGCGTTAAGATAATAAATTCGCACTCTTATAAACCGATTTATAGAATACTGCTCCCACTATAGTAAAATGAAATATACTATAAATAGACGAAGAATTTCATATGTTGCTTAAAAACGTTTCTCGCAAAGAACTAATCTTTAATCTAAATATATATATATCCAAACTCCGGAATATACTCTGCCCGTTCCCAAATCTCATTCTATGCTAATTTGATTATCTGAAATCGCAGTGCACGAGGTTTCAAGATCGACAGCTAATTTCGTCCGTGTCAATCTTCATTATTCTCTTCTTCTCTGTTATTTGTTCTCGAAACAAAAGTTACGATACGTCTCTGTAGTTGCATACATTACAATGTTAACGGCTCGTTCTCCAACATTTCGAACAGCTTGAACAAATCTCGTTTCAATGGCCCTGCCAATCAAGCTAGTTGTGGAATAACGCAACACGCACAATATCAGCCGCATCTTCGTAGTTTCGGTACATTAAAAGTAGTCAGTGGAATATAGTGGCATAGGTTTGACTGCGAAATCCTGGGACACTCTATAAGGACCCTATCAAAGGGAAGAACAAGATTCGAGTAAAACCTGATCGAACAATGTATTCGTTGGAAAAACTTGTTAGATGGTGTATTTGCAGGAAAACATCGTCGCACAAATACGGTCACAAGGGAGACATGGTCACACGGTAACATTCGCAAGAAACTTTAATATGCCAATCACGCACAACGTCTGGATGCTTTAAGAAACAATGATCTTTCTATCTGCCGAAGAGCACACGACATTTTCCCACGCGAATCAAACTCGACACGCGATAAAAGACCCGCCACTGGCCAAAAAACTGAGCGAAAGAAAAAGGACGGAATTAAAGAACCGAAGAGAAAACTCAAAACGGCATGTCCGTTGAGGGTAATCACAGTGTTACGACCGTTCGCGGAGAGACGCGGTCGCGAGGAAAACGCGTCAGCGAAAGGCGTAAATTCTCGCTACGATTCGGTAAATCGACGCCGCGAAGTAGTCGTTCCCCTGTTTCGGTTAAGATAACAGAGGTGGTTAAATGAATATGACACAGCAGAGTAAGTTATATTTCACCGTTTATTCCAACAACTTATAAGGAAGACAGTTACGCTGGTGCGTAT
>NW_022884188.1:0-27049 GCF_011952255.1 Bombus vosnesenskii | reverse complement strand
AGCCGATCACGTACTGTGGAGACGCGTCGACATCTGGTAAACATCCTGCCCGGAGAATAGGATCTGCGTGTGGCAAGCTACGGGACAGAAACCGTTAGAATGTTTACTGCCACGTGCCGCTACAAATCTTTCTTTTAAGGAGAGCTATAGGATTACTCAATGCCTTTGTTGGGTGGAGAGTTCGCCCGTTGACCGCGGCTACGTTCGGCGACTAATTGTCGCCTTGAGCCCAAGCTCATTGTCACAAGTCTCAAACAAATACAATTGGTTAGAATGATGGCAAATCGTTTAGTTACAAGTGTAGATTTTAATTACAATGTTTTTATGGATTTTCCCGAGGTTTCAGAGAGAAGGCACCGGTGTCCTCTTATCTCCGACATATATATTTACCGGTTCTTTAAGGTCGATAGATTTATCAAAATAATTTACGTCGTTAATAATGTGATCGGTACAACCGCTATCTAATAGGCATGTTATTTCGTTACCACTTAACTCGTTCATCTCGCTGCTGTGTGCTGCGTGCGCTGTTGCCATCCATATGCCTGCTCCTGAGTTGCCATATTCGCTCGTGCCGGCTGCTGATTGACGATGGAAGTTTCCACGCCCCCTGTTCGTATTGCCTTTGTTTCCTCTTCCTCTGCTGCGA
This sequence comes from Bombus vosnesenskii, assembly GCF_011952255.1. NCBI lineage: Eukaryota > Metazoa > Arthropoda > Insecta > Hymenoptera > Apidae > Bombus > Bombus vosnesenskii. The sequence continues at coordinate 26,403 of NW_022884188.1, read as the reverse complement.
CCACGTGTTGATCCACGCCGATAACTGTTACTGCTTCCCGCTTGGACGCCATTTTGACACTCTCATGCAAAATATCCCACTCTTCCACATTTGAAGCATCCTTCCTTTTTTGCAGCAAAGGCATTAGTTTTCATTTCTCCTCGATTAGACTTATCTTTCTTTTCCGCTATTTCTATTTTATTCTTCACGCATGCTACCGTTTGTTTCTCTTCTATCACTGCATCTATTATATCCGCTATGTAGCTATACTCTTCGGGTAACGTATTGTTTTCGCACGTTCGCGGGGAGACGCGATCTCGAAGAAGCGCGCCAACGGGAGTCGTAAATTCCCGTTACGATTTGCTAATCGACGCCGCGAATCGCTCGATCCCTTATTTCGTCTAGGATAATAAGGGTAGTTAAATGAAGGATAACGCTGTTGCTAACAGGTTATTATATATTTTCACAAACCAACAACTTCGGTGTAACACAAAATGAATATTTGTTATGAGATGACTACGAATGAGTGCGACCTGAGTCTCTAGACGGATTATCGCGTATACTGATGGATGTGTCGACTCACTGTATTCGAATTGCTGACCGCTTGACCAGATGCTTGATTGAGACTGACTGATCTGCGGGTGTAAACCCGGTCGAAAGATGTTGACTGTTCGAAGGATGTAAAGTCAGTGATGTTCGGAGACGATGCTGTGGCGGAGGAAAGCTAAGGATGGGTGTGTCTTGCGCACGGGACCATCGGATTTGTTGGTGACGATTTTGACTAAGGGAGTGAGGGAAATAGTCTTCGTTATTAATTGGTTAAACGAAGGGTCTTAACCGCCCTCGAGAGAAAGTGGTTCGTGGGAGGAAAGTTGCATCATACGTGAGAAAAACCAACTTTCCCTTGTCAAGCCGTAGTAGACAAAGGTCTTTGGAAATGCTTTGGAAACAGACGTTTGTTCGGTTTGAAGGACCTCGACTAGGAAATTCCTAAGATTTATGGAAGATACTTGAGACTATTGAGGGTACGCAGTGAGTATCCGAAGACATCTGGTTGCCATCTTGCCCGCGGTGTGTGGCCTGGGCTAGGTAGAGTTACGCGACGTAACACGTATTTATCATGTAATTCAGCTTTTCCCTCTCACTCACCTTTGCGCCTGCACCTTTTAATTCATTTATTAATTTTTCAAGATCGCTAAAAAACGATGCTGAATCACTGTATTTATCAAGACTTATCTTCTCCAATCTCCTTCTGCACACGATCTGGTGCCGTCGATTCTTTCAAGTACACTTCGTCGAACTTTTTCATTATTTCATACGCTGTTTTTTCTTCCCTAATATATTCTAATTGTCTATTTGAGAAGGCACTGTAAATTATATTTATCGCCTTCAGATCCTTTTTATCCCAGTCTGGATTGTCTGTTTCAGTCTTCACTCTAGTTATAACAATATCACATTCTTTATATCTCAGAAACATTGTTATTCTTTTCTTCCCCATACCGTAACCCTCACCATCAAATATCGATAGCATAATTTCCGATCTCTCCATTTTAATTGATTTCCTATTCTTTACTCAAGCGTTCCTACGTGCTTGAAGTATTTTTTCCTTTATTTTATATTCTTTGAACGTTTCTTCCCTTACTAAACTCGCAAGACTAAAAACCACGCACTAAATAGCTTGCAAAACTAGTAACCACGCTCTGCTACCATGTTAAGGTATAGAGAGGATTTGAAAATACAAATAGTTTACTTTATTTCGCACACAACAGCTATACATATATATATTACACTCTGAAGACTTCGATAACCTTCTTGTACGCACGCTTGTTGTCAACCACCTCCTCTAGATTCTCCTAACAGCCTCCAATCGTCTTTTGTCTCTACTGAGACCTGGACGCCCTCTGACGCTTACACACACATTCACGTGTACAGTGTAAATGTATCATCTACCTAACAAGATCATCAACGTAAAATCCTACCGTCCTCCCGAACATCATAAAACCGAAATAAATAAACAGATGACTGAAATGTTAAACAAAGAGATTATAGACCCCTCCGACTCTCCCTATAACTCTCCTGTCTGGGTCGTTCCAAAGAAAATCGACGCATCAGGGAAACAAAAGTGGCGAGTAGTGATTGACTTTAGGAAGTTAAACGAACTAACAGACCAAGACGCGTATCCACTACCTGACATTGACGATATACTATCACAGCTAGGAAATGCGAAATATTTCTCCTCTTTAGACTTATCCTCAGGGTTCCACCATATACCCATGGACGAGAATTCAAAGAAATACACTGCATTTAGCACACCACAAGAACACTTCCACTATAATAGAATGCCATTCGAGCTCAAGAACGCACCTGCTACCTTTCAAAGAATGATGGATACCACGTTAAGAGGTTTGATTAACAATCATTGTTTCGTTTATCTCGATGATATCATTATATTCGGGCAATCGATAGAAGAACATACTAAAAACTCAGTCATTATATTCCAAAGACTCGGGAAAGTAGGTCTAAGAATACAACCAGATAAATGTGAATTCTTAAAGCCCGAATTAGAATATCTAGGACATGTAGTGACAGCAGATGGAGTAAAACCTAACCCTAAAGAGATAGAAGCAGTAAAGAATTTCAAACTACCAAAAAATCCTACAGATGTAAAATCATTCCTTGGGCTAGCTGGATACTATAGAAAATTTATTAGAAACTTCTCTAAAATTGCCAAACCTCAATCTATTTTTAAAGAAGGACATTTAGTATTAATTCATAACGATCATAAAGAACACAAGATAGATACTGAATGGCCAGGGCCATACACCATTGAAAAGGTGAAAAGCCCCTTATTATGAAATAATAGTAAATCACTCGATTAGGAAAATACATGGTAACCGTATTAAACCTTACTTTCCAGGACGATCTTCACCTTCTTCATAGTTAGCTAAGCTAAATGTTATACCCCTTAATGGTAGTTCTATATATCAAGAAAAATTAGCTCATGCATACTTATATAGCGAATCCGTAAACGTAATTATAGGTTTAGACATAAAGGATATATATGCAAAACTCAGCGAAATTAAAAGATTTAGACTAATGTTAACAGAACATTTTAAAGGTGAATGCCCGTATTCCAATGAAATGATTACACGCGCTCGCAAAAGAAATTTAGACAATGTAATCATGCATATTAAATTTATGACACACACTTGTTACCGAAGAGGGTCATTGAATTTTGTTGGATCCATTTCTAGAAGTCTATTTGTAACTCTGGATAACGATAATTTAGAATTAATGAATAAAAATATAGATAAATTTTTTGATGAAAACAATAACTTAAAAACCAATATAACTTACAAAACAAATTTCAAAACTATAGCTTTACCCTTAACTGACAGTCTAGAAGAAATCCTAACAAAATTGAAAACGCTCCAAAAATCATTAATAATGTATAATCGTATAGAATGCACCTCAATCAAATTTCCAACGAAGTAAACTCTCTTAATTATGAACATAGAATTAGAAGTCTTAAGAAATAGGAACTAAGTGTCTTATAAATTATTAGTTATATTGATCTAGCATTACTAGGAACATATGTATATTTAACAAAATAGGATTATTCGATATTATAAGCAAATGCCTACCTTCCAAATTATGTATTCGCGTATTATGTTGTAAAACCAAAGAAAAAAAAGACACAGGTATAAGCAATATCTCTAGACCAATAGAGTGCACCTTTAAACACATATTCCACACCTGAAATACAACCATTACGAGAATTACCTGAAGACACCAATTCAGTCATCCTCGAAGCAAGGCATGTAAGATTCCAAAAGGGCATACAAAAGGAGGCACTACACCGAAAATAAGAGTCTGGAGGACCAGCCGCACTCTAACACGGGGGGAATGTAACGTCAACAAATATCTCCAACCGACTCAGGAAACCTGAACCGCCTTGCACACGACACCGACTCCCAAAATAAAGGATTATGAATTCGGCACGTAGGCATAAGATAAACGAACATCTAGAAGGGCTGGTTCTTGATCGAGGCTTCAGTCTTTCGGTAACAGTTTAATCGCACACTTGTAATCCTATTATGGAATAGAGGTATCTCGAACTCTGGTTCAAGAACCCAACATTTTTTTATTATTATTTTCCCATTACTTTTACGTGACAAGCAAAGCGTAACGATAAACAAACTTCGAGCAAAACAATGTTGCCGCTACGTGCAATCGTCAACCGAGGTTGAATTTAAAGTTTTCGATACTCCCCCGAGTATAAATAAAAGAACACGATCGTTAAGACAGTTAGTATCGAACATTCTTATAGCGAATTAATATCGAACGAACGTAAGCATTACCTTGTATACACATATCGAGCAACACTAAGCGAACGACGACTAATTCTGTACTGCAAATCATTTTAAATACATTTGACTACACTAAGTATCAACTCGTCTGGTCATTAATCAACAACGCGTTTAATCGTCCTCCACATACATGTTGTATAAGCTACTATGTGTATATTTATTTATGTTTCCCATAGTACAGACGTATTCCTTATTTTATTGTAGCTGTGTAATTTCAGTAGTCTTGCATAAAGGACATCTGTTTTGTTGCAATTGTATCGGCTATTAATTGTAATACTTGAAACGTTTGTATCTAATCGTCATGCATCTGTGGTGGCACTCGACCATGGAACTTTCCAACGGCTTCGCGACACAAAGCGCTATACCTTCAAAGCGTAAGGCCGACACGCCTAATGTACCATTGATATCCCTACAGTTCTTTCGCCGAATATTCGGAAGAATGCATACGCGGCAACCGTTACGGACATCTAATAAACGCGTGCGTAGTGGAGATATCGACGGGCAACAAAGAAAAGAATCCATTTGGTTTCGAATCAAAGATTCATTCTGCCCCGAGCTGCGGAGTGCGAAAGGTTATGCGTCATAGCGAAGCAAACACAATTAGAGATACGTGATTATTGACTCTTGATAGTTAATCGTTAATCGTTAATCCTTAATTGTTGTTCATCGTTAATAGTTAATTGTTTTTGATCGTTCATCGTTAATCGTTAATTGTTGTTGACAGTTAATCGTTAGTCGTTAATTGTTGATCATAAATTGTTGACTGTTGATTGTTAATAATTTAATTAACTTTTTTGTTGAACATCAAGAGTATTTCTTGTGGGCACCTTCACCCACTATCTACCTCACATCGTTATTCTACATACGGAAGGCAAGATTGATATCAAGTTCGAAGGATAGACCGCAGAAGTCTGGTCTCTGCTATTACCACGAGACCTTTCGAGACCGCGCAAGGAAGTGCCGGGCCCCTTGCAACTGGACCCAGTGAAACGAGACCAGCCGTCCGTAAACGCGGCATGTGGCGATGGCTTTAGTATCCCGTCGCATTTTCGTGACGGACAGGGCACCAAGGATCTCTTTCCTTGTGAACACCGGTGTCAATATAAACGTATACCCGTGCAACTGTCACGTAATTTTTGGGTTGGTCGGTGAAAATAAAATATAGTCGAGTCGTAACACAACTATTTACTTGGTTTTAATCAACCTTTATTATGAATTCACCAATCACAATGTAACACGCACTGAATTAACATAAATCACAATTCACTCCAACCACGTTATGTAAGACTTAGTTACAACAATACATTAAGTACGCGACTTATAAGAGACCGACATAGATATGTTGACTAATCTAAGGATACAGAATAAGTGAAGTTTTACTGACGATACTGTGTCTGAGGAAAGCTAGGGGTGGGTGTGTCTAAGGACACGGGACTATCGGATTTGTTGATGACAATTTTGGTTAAGGAAGTGAGGGTAGTAGACACCATCTCCGATTGGATAATAGGACGGTTGGTGGACCAGGAAGGGTTTTAGCCGCCCTCGCGAGAAAGTTGCCAACGGAACATACCAGATGTGGAGAAAACCAACTTTCTAAGCTAACACGTGGTAGACAATAAACGTAAAGGGAAATTTAAGACAGGAAATACTCGCTTGGTCCGAAGGATCTTAACTATAAAAATGCCAAGGCCCCCTGGTGGGCACTTAAGACTATTGAGGGTGCGCGCCAAGGATATGCAGACATCTGGGTGCCATCCTGTCCGTGGTGTGTGGCCTGATCTCTGATATGAATTGACGTTACACAACAAACTACGCGGATCCGCGAACAAAGATACGTACGAGCTGTTCGCGGCGAATCGAGTGGTCGAAGCAAACCGAAAACGCCTTTCGCGAGTCAAAACGCATCGTCTCTGACGCCACAATGTTAGTGTCACGACCGGCATACTTCAAATCCGATGGACTGACGATGGAGATAAAGATGTGGCGGCACTCGGCGACAATCGGCGGCAATATCGCTGAAGTGTCTAATGAACCATCAACATCCCAACGGTCCTTCCGCCGAAGGTTCTAGAAGAAAAAGCACGTGGCAACGGTCGCGGACGCCTAGCAAATGCAAATGCATGGTGGGGATGTTGAGGGATGACAAAAGAAAGTAATCGGATTCGATCGAAAGTCAAATCATAAGAGCTTTCAGTCTTGGAAAGTCACTCCTAGAGTTTGGAAGTGGATTGTAAAGTGAATTGTTGTTAGAAAAAAAAATAAAGTTTTTTTTTTTATTTACACCTCAAATTTCTTTTTTTATTTTGTTGTTTTACGTGACATTAGCGCATCCGGTATCGGCAACAGCGCGTGAACGACAAATGGCAGCCGCTAGGATTCGTTACAAAATCTTTGTCTCCCGTGCGATCAATTCTGTATTTAGAATAATTTTAAATATATTCGACAATATCAAGTATCAATTCGTCACGTCATTATTTAAATCATCCACCACAAATCCAAAAACAGAATAAGGAAAACAGAGAAACGAACAAATAGAAAATTAAGTTGCTAACATGTTTTTCTATAATAATATTTTAACATCAATATTGTAATACGCAATGTGTTACGCCGCCTAAAACATCTGCACGCCAGCTCGCGCGACCGGACAACAACCGACCTGCGTAACGTCACTTCGACCCTCACATAAGGACCCACCATAACTTTCACTTCCCTGTATTGTTTCGCCATGTGTCTTCAATCCGTTTGTCTTGAAGAATTTCTAAAGCTTAAAAATATTCTCGAAACACAGTCGGTTTTTAGAGAGGTCCTTGGGTATATTAGTCGGACTTAAAACACGGAGAAAGCGGGTATGCACCCATTAGGAAAATCCGAATAGCCCTGTAATAAAACAAGCTAGGTTTTTCTCACGCACACAGTCATCTATCCACCACGATGGTAGGAGACTCCCTACTCATCCCTTCGAGCAGTAGTGCAGGTCATGACCAATCGACACCGCGGTTCGTTACCCTCACTTTTCCTAACGAAAGTGGGAACAACGAATCCGCGTTCTTTAGGCACAGGGGCACACCCACACCGAACTTTTCTTCCGTATTAGAAAAAGAGCGACAGACAGTCTAAAACTAACGCCTAACGCGGCAGTCTACACATAGCGCGAGAGTCGCATACTTCACGCAAATCTTTTGTCGGTTCTCGGTGTTGTCGAACACACATCTTCTCTCCTAAATATATTATAGTGCTAAGTCCATTAATACATTAATTTCCATTATAAGAGCCCTGCTCTAGCGTACATATCTATCGCATCTTCGTGCGACAAGTTGTTAACTATTTATTTCTCTACGTCAGTGTAATCTAAGTGTTGGAAATATATAATTTATAATTCTGTGAATCACAGTGTTATACAAACTCAATCACCCCTATTATCTCAACGGAAATCAGGGGATCGATCAATTCGTGGTGTCGATTGTTATAATCGTAACGGGGATTTACGACCCCCGTTGACGTCTCTCCTCGCGATTACGTCTCCCCGCAATTGGTCGAAATTTACACAATGTGAAAATGAAAAAATTGGAAGCAACCGAACTACGGATGAAACTAAATCACTTCGCTGCTTGTAAAGATAACTTTTAGTGTTATAAACATAAGTCAAGTAGCAAAGAGCATAAATTGAATTTACCCAAACTCTTCTTGAAATCTGACAAAATGATTCTTTATTTTGTCAAAAAAATCTTTACGTATTTTCCATTCCCATTCGTCGCTTTTTTCAGTGGCGTGTTTATCGCTACGTCGAAACTCCGTCGGGTAGCAGTTAATTTCATTTAAAGTAGAAAACTATTCAGAAACGTGTATACGTTACACAGCAACAAACCAGTCGCCCTGTTATTACCTCGTTCTCAACAGTTCAAATTTCAGGGACAACCGACTACTTAGTATCGACCCAGTACGTCATATTTACTCGCCAAAAGAATTGTAAACGAAAATTGTAACCAGACGTGCCGTTAGTAACTACCATTTTTCATTTGGCGGAAATTTAAACAAACCCCGAAACACCGTGGCGTTTTGCAACTGTTTTTAATCCTTTAAGATAAAAAAGATTGACGCAAAATTTTGACGGGATGAAATTTCACGATATATTCAGGTGAAACGATGCGAAATTAGAGCGAAGCTTATAATGGGAATATAGTTTGCTTGTCTGTTGTCATAAAATGAGATATGCAGAATATATTAAAAAATAGAGTATATGTAATACGAAACTTTATATTATTCATGTTATTATGGACAAAATATCACAATATGTTCATATATTTAAATCTCCTCCGAAAAAGATTATTGTATGTAGAACACAGTTTAACTGTATTTTGAATTCTTGTTTATCAGATCACAATTGATAAGTTGATATTAGGATGATTATCCTCATTTGAAACAATTTTGTGACTGTTACTTGTCAATATACTTTATATCTTATGTACATTTTAAATATAGTACGCAAACTCGAAGTTGCAAGGAACATTAATAAAAACTCAATATTTCAATAACGCCTTTCATGATTATAATTAAATATTTTTTCAAAATGTCGTATCAGTGTTACATCTAGCACCCCCTCCCCCACACACAAAAGTTTACCAATTTATAATATATGTACTAGTAGATTGACAAGTTACGATTTACAGGTTATATAGAATTCTATTTTATGATTTTATAATTTTTCGTTAAATAGAATAATCAAATAACTTGCAATTAGTAAAATTTCATTTGTTTTATCGTCAAACTTGTGCAAGGGAACATAACTTTAGTGACTTGCAAAATTTCAATAGTGCAAAACAGGCCAGATATTCAATTGCAATTGGTTGCTATCCATATTTTCATCGGTCTTACAATAACCTTATGTTATCAATTATGAATTAAAAAGTTAATGAAATCACAACTGACCCAAGGCCAATGGGTATGACTTCTTTTCGAAGATCGATTGAAATCTCGAGTTTGTTGTTTGAGATATTCAGTTACCACAAGACAAAAACACCACTCCATTACAGCCGACGTAAACAAAACATGACAGATTCAGTTACCACAAGACAAAAACACCACTCCATTACAGCCGACGTAAACAAAACATGACAGATTCTTCCAATTCTCGGACAACAAACATAGGCTTACATACTTACTGTTTTAAAGTCACAGTCTGTCATTGCACTTTCGCCAAGTAACTTGATACGTACATATACACGTCCCTCGAAATCAGTTTTCGACGAAAATACATACGTGACATGTTATGTTGCAACCGAACGTGAATTTCTCGCGGGAAATAGCCTGATATCGTTTATTTATGCGTCTCTCAAATACGAATTTTACTATACACTTCGTTTAAGACACGCCATTTTGCAAAATGATTATCGAAAGATTACTGCTTACATCGAGATCGAGAATAGATTCGCAGGAAGCTGGATGCCGCGATTTCTTCCCGCGCTTTACTTTCTTCCGAAGTTGTGATTGGTTGATTTCCTGCTGCCATATTCGGTTTCGCCGAGAATCGTGAACACGTACGCTGGAAGTAATGCGGGGTAAGTATTTAATTTATTTCATAATATTATTTAACATATATCGTGAAAAGTTCTGAATATTCGGATTCTTCTGTTATCGTTTCATCGTATGTTAGCATTATCAGCTCTCGATATCGAATTGACAAACAGAATTTTTCTCATACAAAGTAAGTCACATTAAGTATATGTATATGTATAGTCGAAGCAATGCAATTAAAAATTTTTCCATTTTAATTGGTATTATTTATCACAGACATTTTACCGAGCATTCATTTTATAAATCTTATACATATATATATATATATATATACAAACAATAGAAATACTTTCGTGTGCTATTATACGTAGTTCGATAGTTTACATTTCACGGGCCCCGTGTTGCACCTGCGTCGGTTTCGTTCCTGTTTCCAACGTATAAGTGTAGCGTCAGTGATTCGCGTGACGCGACGCAACCTTCAACGTTTGTTTTTCTCCGTTTATGCGTTGTGTGTTCGTTTGAATGAAAACGTCGCGAGTGTTGTAACAAAAACCACGGAAAACAGAAGAAGAATACGGGAGCAAAAGGAATTCCAGGCTACAGCAGAATGCCCATTGCCCAACAGGGTTTCGTTCCATGGTATTTCAACGAGGTAAGCTACCTCTTTTAGTACGCTTCAAGGCGCCTCTTTCCAACCAATTAATTTGCGTCCAACACCATTTTAACTTCGTATACTCAGAGAAAATATCGTTCTTTTGTATTTTCTAACTCTGATCTATGTATAAATTTACTGCGACGGGTCATTTCTACGGATTAACGTATCTTATAAAAACGTTGCGTGAAATGTTAATAATATATAAGTCTTGAAACATTTGTACTAATTTCATAGAGGAACGTAGTTGGTACCTTCCGGGTGGCATATTGTATGCTTGTTACATGAACTTTCCAAATATCTTACAGTTAAATGGTTGGATTGTTTACTAGAATAAGCAACACAACATTGTTTTTGATTTATTGTGAATGAATTTATAGAATCATATTATTTTACACATATACACTATCGCGCAAAAGTATCCCAACATTTGATTACTTTTGATATTATGTTATTTAATTGCACAATCAAATTGATAGTATGTACCGATATATAATGATTACGATCTGTATTATTATCTTATTCCTATGATGTGGTTTTAACATAGGTCGTAACAAAACGGTCAAAAAATTCTTTATTCTCAGACTCTGTAGCCTGTAAGAAACGAATTAATTAATTAAGAATCTCGTTGTAACCTACAGGTTCGGAAAAGGCTGATAGGCTTTGGTCTACGTGGTGGTTGGGAATTTTCATTCGTTTCGAGTTCGCTTAGCTGATAAATAGTGAATGTGCATTTCTTCCAAAATAAAGAAGAAAGCGAAGTCGATAGAAACGTGGGTCAAATTTGAAATCATTTCTCGATTATGTGGAGGTTGATTAAACGCGTTGGTGTATATAGTGATGAGACGAGTTGATATTTGGTGTAGTCAAATGTATTTAAAACTATCGGCAGTACTCTTCTAACGATCTCCCTCTAACGAATTTAAATTCGACTTCGGTTGACGGTTGCGCGTAGCGGCGATATTGTTCTGTCCGGAGTTCGTTTATTATCAAGTTTCGTACCTCGAGACGGTATCAATGCCCCGAGGCAAAACAACAACATGAGTTACTCTCGATTCGCATCGTCCTATGACTCATATGCCGCTACAATATGCAATCGAATAAAGTGATAAATACCTTGCAGATGTTTACGCGTCTCTGAAAATGTTAAAAGATATAACACGTTTAACGCGAAGTATTCGTGATAATATTCGCTGCAATTTGAAATATCTGCGTGCAGTCTCGTAGGTTTTGAATAAAAATTTATCTTTTATCGAAAGATACATACATGTTTTGGCCTATATATAGCTTTGTACTCTTGTAACCTAAAAGAGAAGTCGAAAAAAAGTGATGTTAACTCTTGCAGTAAAAAATTCATTTATGTCAATACTACATTTAGAAATGCACCAAGAGAAGCAAGACAAATTATTGACGAAACACAGGATAGTCATTTCCGATCCAAAAGAAAAACGCAACTAAAATAATATGTAGATAGCTATTAAGGCAATAAATAATAAAGTCATTGAAATGATCCATCATTTCAAACTAATATCGCTTCTCTTTACTTCAGAACTGCTATAAACATTTTAAATATCATTTATGTCTTGGTTCCCTTGCGAAGTTCTCGAAGAATTCGTCAAATGATGTCATGAACAATATAAATAATCGTAAAAAATCTATATTTGTGTTTAAAAAATAGGCGAATAAAGAGAAATAGGATAATCGAGACCGGTGAAAAAGGATCAACCAAAATCCCGCATCTGATACAAGCGGAAGAGAAATCAATTTCTATCATGTCGCACGGCGAACAAGAACGCAAATACGGAATCTTTTGTATAATACTACTCCAAACTCTGTTGAGTCGCAGTAATAATAATAATCGGGTGTTGACTTCTGCTCGTTTTTACTTGAAGTTTGCTCGTTACCTCTTTGAAATTTGGTGGATCGTTTTCTGTCGAAACCCGTTCCATCTGACGTTAAAATCAATAAAAACAATATTACGATAAAGACTTTTATCTCCATTGTTGTCAACTTCCGTCAAGTCTTCGTTTTCTGCTCGCTGAGTATAATACGGATTCCCAAAAACTTTCTTTGTATGAAATTTTACTAATGTACATTTATCAAACATTGCACATTTTAAAATAGGTTATCATTATAAGATTAAAAAAAAATAGCTAAAAATATCTTGAAACAAAAGAAACCAATTTTGAAGTTTGTTAGCCCGGAAATGTCATGGTAGGAAGGTATACTTCGATATTACTTTTACTATCGATAGGCGTCGCCGTCGTTGCTGTTATCATATACGAGACACAACAAATCACGAAATTGACAAATCACCGGTGATCTCCTCGAGTCGCAGTTCGAACGTTTCACAAATAAGTTAAAGAATTAAACTTTAGATATAGTGGTAAAATTTATTGTATGAATCCAACAGAGTGACGGTTCAGGGTGTTATAACAAAGAGGTATAGAACGCTGATTTGGGAGACTTCTTGTACTGAGGTTTTAGTCCCTCTGAAGCGGTTATCGTCGGGTGTATATCAGAGGCGCCTATCCGTTGCTATCTGGTTATTGTTTCGATAGCTGTGGCATGTAGGATGTTTTGTCTACTCTATCTATTCTAAGCGTGTGATACTGTCGACGATTCGCCTGTGCATGATTATACATTGAGTAAACGGATAGCCTGAGTTGGAGTTTTGATGATTAGGATAATCGAAATAATTCATAGCCATGGTAATATTTTAACTAATTTATTTTGTTGTCTTTTATAGGCCACTGCAATGAGAAAAGAATTCCTGAAGCCAAAGAAAATGATACACCCAAATAGCAGAAAGTCTATCGCTATTACGAAAAAAGCCAAAAAGTAAATACAATTACTATTAAATTATGTGATTTTGTTATGTACATTTCATTTATTTTATATGATTATATAATACTTTTGTGTAATAAAGAAGGAAATGGACAATGTGTTTTGTTTCAGAATATCAAATAGACAGAAGGCAGAAATGTCCTGCTTGATAAAACAGAATTCAATAGGAGAGAAAATATCGTGGATCAGAAACAATATGATTCCAGGCGTGTGACCCTATACTCCAGAGATAACTGCAAGTTTGTTAGAAACGGAGGTAAAACAAAAATGTATACACATGATGATACAGAGATTGTACATTAAAGATGTGATTAGTTATAGTTCTATATTTGATCCAAAGGTATGTAGCAAGAAATGATGAAGAAATGGAAGAAATTACTATTAAAAGGTCTATAGGTAGCAACAGGAGTAGACAGCATGCTAGGAGGGAACATATAATTAGAGTAGAAAGAACTAGGAGAATATCATACACGTGGAATAGGTAAAGAATTACAGCCAAATTTATTTTCAATATATCCTGATGTACAAACCCTCCTTTATTTTTCAGAAATTTCTGATATTTTAAATGCAACTCAGTGTGAAATGTTATTGAATTGGAATAATGAATTACAGTGTGCGAATAATTTTAAATTTATAAGGTTTGGCGAGAAAGATTTAAAGAAAGTATTAGAGCTAAGAAAAAGAATGAAAATAAGCCATATTAGACTATCCAAATCTCTATTAGCTATGCCTGTAAACAAGAAGAATTTATTCAGCAAGCCAATTGATTTAGATGAAAATAGTGTAATGGAAATAGAATAAATTCTGTAGATATGTCTTTTTATCTTTCATCTCTATTTAAAAACAAGAAAACAGAAGAAAAGCGAACAGTTTCGTCCTTTTTTGTTTGCGAAATGCTAGAAACCGCATTTCGTCTTGCTCTTATCTCCCACGAGAAACAGTCACGTCACAAGATACAAGAGTACGATAGAAGAGAAAAGAAAATGTTCGATTGTGAAATATACAACAAAACTGAAACATGCAGATGAATCACGTGCACGTTATGAATATTCTGCATCGTTTCTCCGCCTTTCCTTCATTTTTTTCGCTAGCTGCTCCATTATTTAAGAACGAAGATATAGTAATTACTCTCAAAGTTGTACATTTCGAAATGGTAGGAAAATCAATAGTACAATGATAAATATACGATTTTAAAAGCTTTTTAGATTTCTTACATACTTAGCATTAATCAAATAGCTTAGTATATAAAAGAGTTTACTTATGTCGCATGTTATAAATGCAGCTGCGTTCGTTACAACAATTCCAATTCCAAGGAATTTCTCTCGAAGATCGCAGTGAAGAATTTGCTTTGTTAAATTATTACTGGTATACTTCGTCAACTTGTGGTATATCGATACAATTTGTCAACCATCACTTTTAATAGCTTCTCGCTAATAAAAACATTTCGTACCTATTTAATAAGAAGCAGTATATTCTTAATTATTTAGAAATTTAGTTAATGATGTTTAAAAATACGAATATGTTTAAAAATTATAATGTAAATATATATATTTCATTTCATGTTTTACTAATATATCTCTAATTTAGATTAAATATCTGAAACTTGAAAGAAACTTTTAAAACTTTCAATACATCGCATACGTTTCAAATTTAGTGCATAGTTACATATATATATACGATCGATCTTACTCGATCATCTTACTCGAAGAACAGGGTCTGCGTGTGGCGAGCTACGGGACAGGGACCGTTGGAATGTTTACTGTCGAGTGTTACAACTATTTCCTTCTTAAGGAGAGCTATAGAATTATTCCATGCCTTTGTTAGACAAAGCGTTCATCCTGTGACCGCGGCTACGTTCGGCGACTGACTGTCGCCTCGAGCCAAAGCTCATTATCACAACTCTCGAACAATTACAATCGGATTGAATAACTACAATTGTTCACTTACAGCTATAGTAGACTCTAGGTTACAATGTTGCGGGATTATCCAAAATTCCAAAGGCTCCGGTGTTCTTTCATCTCCGACAAATATATTATGGTATAGTTCCTATTTTCCGACCGCATGGAAGGCTAATAAAGATGGAAATATGGTCGAGAACTGGCGACCAATTACGATCGGCCCAATTCTAGGCCGCATTTTCTCATCAATCCTCGATGGGCGGCTAAGACGGGGTATAGATCAAAATATAAGGCTGTTGAGATATGTGTAATTTTCTGTGCTGGACTGAGTTAAGTAGTAGAAATACTTATATGTATATATCAGTGTGTGGAAGTATGTGTGTGTGCGCAGCGTCTCGAAACAAAGGAATGTAAACAGTCAGTCGGTTAATAGTCGTCGATGAAGAGTCGGGTGTAGAAGGTGCTGAGACGCGTGCAAGTGTATCGATAAATATATATAGAATCGTCCATGTAATAAATATATCATTATTTTAGTAATAACTGTCAATATAAATTTAATGTTCCTATAACATTATTTCGGCTTCAAAGATCCACAATTCTCAACATGGTAGAAGATCGTGGTTGCCGAGATTTAAGGTTATGGAACCACGTGTAACCGGGAGTGAATGTATAAAAGTCGATTTATAAAAAGGAATAAAAAATTGGAAATAAGTTCTGAAGAGATAAAAAGGCTATTGGTAGAACAAATAAAAAGATTTTGGATAATAAAGAGAATTATTTTTTGAAAAAAAAAAAAGGTGTGAATATAGAAAACGAATCAAGATGCCAAAGGACGACGAAATTAAGGTTCAAATATTCGATGGACGCGATTACAGAATGTGGAAGAAAAGAATATTAATGTATCTAAAGTGTAAAAAATGTTATGAACCGGCTACACGAGAGAAAATGGACACGGATGCGCAAGATAAGTGGGATGAAAAGAATCAATGGGCGATGAACTACATCTATAGTAGTATAACGAATGAGCAATTAGAATTTGTTGGTGATCAAGACACTGCTTTAAAAATAATGCAAAAGTTTGATGAGATGTATATGAAGGAATCAACAGCAGTGCAAATTTGTATAAGAAGTAGACTAGACATGATGAGGTTGAAAGACTTTGAAGAATCAAATTCATTTTTCACGGAATTTGAAAAAACTATCAATGAATTAAAGAGTGCCGATGCAAATGTAAGCGAACGTGAAAAACTCGACTACATGCTGAAAGCACTACCAGAATCATTGAGCTATGTTGGTGACTTAATCGACTCAGTGAAAGAAAGTGATCGGACTTGTGAATTTTTGAAAAATAAAATTATAATGTGAGAAACGCGTAGCAAGAAAGAAAGTGATAGAACAAAGTCAAATGTATTTACAGCCGAAAAAAAGGACATAAAGTGCTATGGCTGTGGAAAGTACGGTCACATGGCAAAAAATTGCACAAACACGTATAGAGGCGGAAACAATGGCGCAAACAATGGAAGAACGCAACAGCAAGGAGGTGCGTATCAGCCGCAGTAGAATAGGGGTCGCGGCGGACGAAGTTTTGGCCAAAGAAGACGAGGATACGGCCAACGAGGATTTGGCCAACGAGGATTTGGCCAACGAGGATTTGGCCAACGAGGATTTGGCCAACGAGGACAAAGCAGAGGCCGGCAACAACGCTACTACGAGGCAAGTCAACACGACGCAAATTATTCACACAACGAGGGCTACGACGACCAAGAAATTGGATCTTTCCTAACGAGAGTAGAGCGCGAAAATAATAAAAATGAAATTACGGTATGTACTAGCGATACGCGAAAAATAGATTGGATATTGGATAGTGGATGTTCAGATCACATTATATATAATGACTCTTATTTTGTTGAGTACGAAAATTTAAAAAACCCGATAAATGTGAAGTTAGGAGACGGTAGAAGTCTAAAAGGAACAAAAGTCGGAAAAATTTTAACTTACTTTGAAGTAAACAAAAGGAGGATTAAAATTACAATGTCTAATGTATTTTACGTGAAAGAAATGGATAATAACTTAATTAGCTATGCGAGAGTAACGAATGAAAATAAGATAGTCTCAGCAGGAAATACTTTAAAGATATATAACAAATACAGAAAGTTGATAGGGATAGCATTCAAAGATCATGGTTTATATAAGATAAGTAGTTACATTGAAAGGCAAGAATCTCATGCTAAAAATGTAGAAATGTACCCTTCCAAAATAACCGTAGAAGAGCACGCGAGATTTTAGAATTAGTACATACCGATTTAAATGGACCTCATAATAATACCGGGTTTGATGGATCCAAATATTTCTTGACATTTATAGATGACTACAGTAAGTGTGCATTGATTTATACTTTGAAATCAAAAGGTGAAGTTTACAATTGCTTCCTTGATTACATAAACAAAGTCGAAAATCTTACTGGTAAAAAGATAAAGAGATTAAGATACGATAATGGAAAAGAATATATGAACAAAAGCATGTACAATCTAACTAGGGAAAAGGGAATTGTCGTAGAACCATGCCCACCTTATGTTCACGAGTTAAATGGAACAGCTGAGCGCTACAATAGAACAATCATGAATTCCGCTAGATGCTTATTACATGATTCAAAGCTGAATATTAAATATTGGCCGGAAATAGTTAGAGCCGCGGCGTACTTAAAAAATAGAACCGTTACAAACACATATGAAAATAAAACACCATTTGAAATATTTTTAAAAAGGAAACCGAATATAAATAATTTAAGATTGTACGGAAGTAGAGTTTTCGTAAGAATACCCGAAGTTAAAAGAAATTCGAAATGGGACAAAAAAAGCAGACACTGGGATACTTGTAGGTTATGAAAACAATGGATATAGGATACTAGTTAATAATAAAATTGTAATTGCAAGACACGTAGAATTTATAGGTGAAGATGATAATTTAGTAGGATTTCGAGGAGAAGATGGACCAGGCAATGAGACAGAAAAGGTTTTTGACGAACATTCGGATGTAAACGAAAAGGTCGAGCAGGTTGCAATAAAAAAGGAGAGAAATTTAAGTAACGAATCAGAAGAAAAACTTGAGGACACAGAAAGTAATTTGAGAAGGTCAGGACGGGAAAGAAAGAAACCTCAAAGATATGGTCAAACGAGCTCATATTTCATTTATGTGAATATAGTTAGTGCACACAGTCCTATGAAACCTATGAAGAAGCTTTAAGTGGAGATGACAGCGGTTCATGTAAAGAAGCAATGGATCGAGAAATGAATAGTTTAATGAAAAATAAGACCTGGCAATTAGTAGAAAAACCAAAAGACAAAAAAGTATTAGACTTGAAATGGATATATACGAATAAATCTGATAATCGTAAGAAAGCGCGACTAGTTGTTCGAGGCTTCCAACAAAAAGAAGTACTGGAAGATTTATACTCTCCAGTAGCAAAAATGCAAACGTTGAAGTTATTACTATCTTATTGTTGTCAATATGGTTTGACGATTATGCAAATGGATGTAGAAACAGCTTTCTTAAACGGAACTATAAAATCGGAAGTATTTGTAAAACAACCTATAGGTTACGACGATAAAAGCGGGAAAGTATGTAAATTATCAAAAGCGTTATATGGATTGCGTGAAAGTTCAAGAGCTTGGTATGAATGTTTCGACGAATATATGAAAAAATTAGGATTTCAAAGAAGAGCGATTATTGTCTGTATATGAAGTATGAGAGCGATGATGTTATATATTTAATTCTATTCGTAGACGACTTATTAATATGTGGAAAAAACATAAGAAAAATCGATGAAATTAAAAAAAAATTGTCAAACAAATTTTTGATGAAGGACTTGGGTGAAGTAAAGACTTACTTAGGAATAAACATTGAATACGATAATAAGAAGTGTGAGATGAAACTGGATCAAAGTAGTTATATAGAGTCATTAGCGAAACATTATAATATAGAAAACAGTAAATTATATTTTACACCAATGGAACAAAACTTAAGTTTAGAACCCGCACAATCAGCTTTAGACGATATAAGATATAGAAATCTCATAGGAGCTTTGTTATATATTAGTACTGGAACAAGATTAGACGTTAGCTATAGTGTAAATTATTTAAGTCGATTTCAAAACAGTTACAACGAGACCCACTATAAATATGCAGCACAAAAAATTAAGGAGGTGTGTTGAGATATGTGTAATTTTCTGTGCTGGACTGAGTTAAGTGCGTAGTAGAAATACTTATATGTATATATCAGTGTGTGGAAGTATGTGTGTGTGCGCAGCGTCTCGAAACAAAGGAATGTAAACAGTCAGTCGGTTAAGAGTCGTCGATGAAGAGTCGGGTGTAGAAGGTTCTGAGACGCGTGCAAGTGTGAATCGATAAATATATATAGAATCGTTCATGTAATAAATATATCATTATTTTAGTAATAACTGTCAATATACATTTAATGTTCCTATAACATTATTTCGGCTTCAAAGATCCACAATTCTCAACAAAGGCACAAAGGATTTACATCCGAAAGTGGATGTAAAATCAATATTGACCTAATGAGCGCAGCCTTAAATTATAGTAAAAGAAATCGAAGGGGAATTTTCACAATATTGGACATCTCTAAGGCCTTCGATACTATACCCCATTCAGCTATAAAACCATGTCTGGCGAGAAAAGGCGTTCCGACCCCCATAATTGAAATTATAAATGAAATGTACAAAGGATGTAAAACTACGATCAAAGCGAATAATAATATAGAGGTCGAGGTAGAAGTTCTCAGAGGAGTCAAGCAGGGTGATCCTTTATGACCGCTGCTATTTTACTTGTGTCTCGAACCGCTGCTTGAAGTAATCGAAAAGAATATCGGAGGCATTAATATAAATGAAGGGAACAAAGTCTCTGTGTTGGCCTTCGCAGACGATATCGTCTTGCTTGGTGAAAATACGAGGGCGGCACAAAGCCAGATAGACGAGCTTCAGAAATACCTGGAGAGGTCGGGGCATGAAAATATCAGCAGAGAAAAGTCAAATGTTCCAGGTAATAGCGAAAAAGACACCTGGTTTATTAAAGACCCGGCAATAAAAATTGGTAAATTAAGGATACCCGGAAGAATCCCAGAAAGAGCCTTCAGGTATTTGAGTGCTAAAGTTGCGAGTGGGGGAGGCATGAGGTAGATTTGTCCCATATCACGAATATACAATACAAGCAGGCGATAGAGAATCTGATTCGAAATTATAAGCCGCAGAAAACGCTCGAAGTAGGGGTTGAAATGAATCTAATATTACAAAATGATCTTCCCGGTTATGAAAGACCGCGAAGGTTATCCCCGCAAGATAAGGTCGAAGTCAACGGTCAGATCAAAATGTGGCTGAATGACGGAATAATACGCCAGTCACATTCCGACTATGCAAGCCGGATCGCGTTGATTGAAAAAAAAGATGGTTCAACTAGAATTTGCGTCGACTATAGGCGACTGAATCGAAAGGTAGTGAAAGACAGATACCCGCTACCCTTGATCGAGGATCAATTAGATTTGTCACAGGGATCGATAGTATTCAGTACGTTGGACCCCAAGAATAGATTCTTTCGTGTTCATGTCGGAGAAAGTAGCAGGAAATATACAGCATTTACAGTTCCTACAGTATGAATTTATTAGTGTGCCGTTCGGATTATGCAATTCACCAGCTGTTTTCCAGAAATTCATAAACGCAGTTTTCAAAGGATTGATCGTGACAGGGCATGTGCTGACATGGCAACCTGATGAAAAGCATCCTGTCTTCCTTGGAGCAGTGTGGGGATCACAGGGAAACAGGAAGAAGGAGAAGGAGAGAGCCTGTCGAGGTTAAAAAAAGGGCAGACAGGGCAGAGATGAAGAGAGAAGTGACGATAGCTAAGGGCGGATACCCAAAAAGAAAGATAGTATCGCCGGCTGAAATTATGAGAGTTGGGGAGTATAAGAGGCCCCGAAGAGGAGAGGTCACATACGCCGAGGCGTGTGGGAGGGAGAACAGAGCGATAAGGGGTGACTTCAGCGAGGACTCCGAAGGGTGGATGAGGGTAGAAAAAAGGAAGAGGAAGAGGAAAGCTTCCTTAGAGCAAGCTACCCCGATGGTGCGTCCGGGAAATAAACGGCAGGTTGGTGCCGAAGAGAGAGCGTACCAAGGAACAGGAGGAGGAAGGAAGCCATTCTAATTAAGGTGGAGGAAGGGAAGGTTGCGAATGGCTTCATGTTTATAAGAGGATAATGGAGGTGAGGAGTTCATTGGAGGGAGCCACGGGGGTCCGTAGGACGAGAGCGGGCCTAATTGAATTCGATAGGACGGTGGTGGTTAGCGAGGAGGCGGCCAAATTGAGAGCCGCCTTGAGTGATAGTACGAAGGTGGCCGCTCTGGTGAACAGGGCGACCCTACAAATAAGGAACATCGATCCCCTCACCAGCAAAGAAGAGCTGGTGGACGAGATCAGGTCGCAGTCGGCAATTGAGGAGAATGCGGATATAGAAGTCAAATCTATAAAAGCGGCACCATGGGGCACGCAAGAGGCGGTGGTGGTCCGCCCAGCGAGTGGAGTGCCTAGTGACGAGAGAGAGGAGGCTGAGAACGGGGTTAACGATAGCTTCTGTAAGGCAGTTAGCTAATATTCGGCGTTGTTATAGGTGCCACATGTTGGGGCATGTGGCGGCAGGGTGTACTGTTGCATGTCATGGCAGGGAGTTGTGTAGGAGGAGCGGCAGCGCTGAGCATATAATGAGAGATTGTGATAAAGAGCCGAGATGCGCAATGTGTCTGAAACATGGTGGCATAAATGCAAGGCATGTAACGGGTTCGTTGGCGTGCCCTATGGAGCGTTTAGGTGTTAGGAATAGACGGGGGCCCAGTTAGGGTTCTACAAATAAATCTAAATAGATGCAGGCTTGCGCAAGACCTAATGATGCAGTGCGTATGCGAAAGCAGGGTGGACATTGTGGTCATCTCCGAGCCCTATAGGCAGTTGCCATTTTGGTTTAATGACGAGGGTGGGGATGCATCGATATGGGTCACCCTGTTTAATGGAAAACATGCGGCAAGCGAGACCCTGATAAGAAATGTAGGGATTGTAGGGTTCAGGGTTTGTGACGTATTTTGCGTCAGTGGGTATTGTTCCTCTAATAAGAGTAAGGGCCAGTTCAACGATTATTTGAAGGAACTGGAAGGGATCATAAAGGAGGGGAGAAAAAGAGCACCGGCGATTATGGTTGCCGGTGACTTTAATGCAAAATCCTCGGTGGGGGGGGGGGTCTAAGACGGACCGTAGGGGAACATGTCTGCTGGACGTTACAACGAGGAACGAGCTTATACCTATTAGGACGACGGGAAACTATTCCTTTCTGAGAAATGAAAGGACTAGTTTCCCGGATATACTTAGTGTTAATAGACGAATAAGGCTGAGTTGGAGGGGGAGTAGGGTCCTAGGTTGGTACTCAGCCTCTGACCATTTTTATATTGAGCATAAGTTTAGGGATAATATTAAGCGAGTGGAGGGTGGCGCCTTTAAATATTTGACAAAAGAGATGGATGTAGAGGGTTTTTTAAACAAATATGACGGAGTCTATGACGAAAATGGTTTTAAATTTGACGAGACGGCATGCGGCGAAGGGCTGCACATGAGTCTGGAGCATACGTGTGCCGTGGACTTGAAGAGGAGATACGCGGCGAGTGCGAAGAGGAGCGCCAACTATTGGTGGAGCGATGAGCTCGCTACGTTAAGGAGCGAACTCTAAGAGCTAGAAAAAGAGCCCAGCGAGCGGTGGCGGCCCGCAAGGATGATGCCGAGGTCCTGGTGGCCGAATTCAAGGATGCTAGGAGGCGGCTGAAAAGGGCGATCGGGCGTAGCAAGGAGGAGAGTTGGAAGAAGCGAACTGCACAGGAAGAGACATCGATCCTACCTGGCGAAGAAGGAGGGTTAGGCATCGAGGAAGTAGACATGAGGATGGCCGTTGGGAAATGCGATTCCAGGAAGGCGGCTGGAGTGGATGGGATTCCTGGCACTGTAGTGAGAATATTGGCGGAGCAAAAGCCTAGCGTTCTCCTGACAGTGCTCAACGGAATAAATACCTATGGAAAAATACCGGCGGTATGGAAATAGGCTAGGGTGGTACTAATACCCAAGCCTGGCAAAGATCCTGCGACGTCATCGGCGTATAGGCCGATTAGCATACTGTCGGCGTTGAGAAAGGTGTGGAAGCACACGCTGAAAATGCTCATCGAAAGGAGCGTTGGTCTGGATCCCTTTCATAGGGACCAGTATGGCTTTCTTCATAAAGGAGGGGGACTCTTGAAGCCCTGGATAGGACGGTCGCAGTTGCTGAAGAGTGCAGAAGGAAGGGCCTGGCGTGTGTTCTGGTCGCCCTTGATGTGAAGAACGCCTTCTACACTCTAAGGTGGGAGAGGATAATGGAGGAGGATCGAAGGAGACGGCTACCGGGACGGCTACAGGAGTTGTTAGCGGACTATCTGGCTGAGAGGAGAATACTGATACACTGTCGTGACGGTGTCGTAGGGAGGAACGTCTACACGGGGGTTCCGCAGGGATCGGTCTTAGGACCGTTACTGTGGAATCTCGTGTATGACGAGGTGCTGGAAGCGCTGGACCGGGAGAAGGATACCGAAGCAGTAGCGTTCGCCGACGATCTGGCGGTTCTACTCAAGCTCTGAGGGTTCCACGGCGTCAATGAGAAGATAAAGGCGATCATAGCCTTGGCCACTAGGTGGTGCTGCGAGACTGGAGTGCACCTGGCCAGGGAGAAGACGGAGGTTATCCTCTTAACAAGGAAGAGTATACCGACGATTTTTAATTTCGACGTGGGGGATGGGGGCGAGATTTCCACTAGCCGTGTTGTGAAGTACTTAGGGGTAGTGTTGGATAGTGCTAGGGGATTCTCCCCACCTCAAAGCAGTTTGTGATAAAGCGGAACGGTTCTTGGGCGCTATACGGAGCCTACTCCCAGACGTCGGCGGGCCCAACGATTTAGTCAGGAGACTGTATTATGGTATCTGGGAGTCTGTGGTTCTATATGACGCACCGATATGGGCCTCCTCCCTGGGAAGAGAAACAAATAGGACGATCATGAGAAGGGCATAAAGGGCGGCGTTGATCCGTATGTCTACCGCCTACCGTACGGTGTCACATGGGGGTCTGTGTGTGCTTACCGGTAGCATGCCGATTTACATCAAGGCATGGTTGCGGTGGAAGCAGTATGGAGTGAAGAGGCGGATCAACGAGAGCCCTGAAGAAATGGCACATGTTGGGCAAGAAGAAATGAAGGATTTGGAGACGGAGGCAGAGGACAGGTGGAGATTGGAGTGGGCGTTCCACAACCCCACAATTGAACTACGAGACTGGTAGAAGATCCGCTGATCTTCTGCAAAAGAAAGAGGAAGATCAACTACCATACAGATGCAGATCCTTACGTAACACGGTATCTTTAATTGGTACCGTCATAGGATCGGCAAAGAGTCGCACACCAGTTGTTGGGATTGTGGTGCGGTGCTGGATGACGCCGAACATGTGCTCTTTTGGTGCCCTAGATGGACGGAGGAGAGAACGGAGTTGGAGGTCGCGATCGGTGAAGACTTTAAATTGGAGAACCGGGCCGTTGAGAAGATGGCCGCGGAGGAGCGGTTTTGGGATAGGTTTTATGATTTCTGCACAAAGGCGATGAAATGCCGGCTTTCTAAAGAAAGGGAGATGGAGGTCAGGAGAAAAAGGGAAGAAAGGAGGAGAAGAAGGACCAGAGCGTGTTGCGAAGTGGGCAATTCTTTTAGAGCAATTCAATTAGGCCAGGGAGGAGCATACTGCACGTCGACGCGCTAAGTCGAAATCCGTTGCTCATGGTCATGCTGCTAGACGAGGACGAACAAAGGATTGTTGCACGGCTAAGGAAGCCGCATTTGCAAGAAGATAACCTGCGGTAGATCCGGGACAACATCGAACAGCACGAAGCTGGCGGATACGTTTCAAAGGACGAAGTTTTGTACAAAGAAATAAAGGAGATACCATTGCTGGGCGTGCCAAAGTCAATGCAGACTCGAGTGGTTCGACGAGCTCACGAACACGGCCATCTAGGCATCACTAAAACGGAAGCGTTATTAAAAAGGGACTATCGGTTTGTGGGCATGCGCGAGAAGGTGGATAAGGTAGTGCAGAGTTGCATCGATTGTATCCTTGCGGAGAAAAAATAAGGAAACCGAGAGGAGTTCCTGAACCCTATTGACAAGGAGGAGTTGTCATTTGACACTTATCGTGTCGATCATCTTGGACCATTGCCATCTACGAAGAAAAGGTACCGGGATATCTTCGTGGCGATTGATGCCTTCACAAAGTTCGTTTGGTTGTATTCCACAAAATCAACAAGTTCTGCGGAAGTTATTCGCCATTTGAGGAAGCAGTCTGTAGGTTTCGGAAAGTCGAGAAGAATTATCTCGGATCGCGGGACGATATCCACAGCCGTTGCCTTTGAGGATTATTGGAATGAGAAAGGTATACAGCACGGCTGGACTACAATGCACAAGTAGGAAGAGTGAAACGGACGCTTAATCCCCTATTGACGAATTTGTCTGCGCCAACACCAGACAAGTGGTTGCACCTAGAGATAGCGCAAAGGTATTTGAACGCAACCACCAGCAGAAGTACGAATGTTACCCCGTTCCAACTCTTGTTTGGAACGCGGATGAGAATGCGCGCAGCTGGTCGAAGACGAGTGGGCCGTGATGTTCTAGGAGGAGCGAGATTAGCTACGCGTAAAGGCAAAAAAACGGATCGAGGAAATTCAAGCTAAAAACAGACGGACGTTTAACAAGAGACGTAAAGAGGCAACAGCGTATAAGACAGGAGATTTAGTGGCGATCGAGAGGACGCAGGTCCTGGTCCGAAGTTGCAGTCGCAGTTCCTTGGGCCGTACCGCGTGGTAAAAGTCTTGCGGAATGACCGCTATGTGGTACAACGAGAGGGCGAACACGAAGGGTCACGAACAACAACCACGGCGGCTAATCGCATGAAATGGTGGGACGTTGTTGAAGTCAGAGGTGAGGGTGAAATTAGTGATGATGAGCACATCCGAGGGCAGATGTGATTGTCAGGTACGGCCGAAT
>NW_022884187.1:0-41624 GCF_011952255.1 Bombus vosnesenskii | reverse complement strand
TATTTAAAAAATGAGGTTGAAGGTAGTCCTTTTCCTTCATTTCATTCATTTTCATTTTCTTTCTTAAGTATGGCTAACACAATATCTAATCAATTAAAATTTTATATTTTCACGTGAAAAGTTTCTTTAGATAATTATTATCAACATGATGACTAACTCCTACGGATTAATACGTGTCTGTAGGGCAATCCGGTGGACTTGATCGGCTTTTTACTTCGAAAGTTGAGTAATCGGTGTCGCTTTCTTACGCATCTTTGAACTGTATAAATGTTTTAAAATTGTTTGATCCAGAATGTACCACACCGGACAATCAAGAAGGCAGGTGCCTTGACTACAGAAAATGTAAACCTCTGCAAGAAATATGGCAGATACAGTACCGTACAGCCACCGATTTTTATAGACGATCAGTGCGCAGATACCAGGGCAATGTTACGATCGTTTGCTGTCCGAACGATCCAAACAAAGAGAAGAGAGAAATTTTAATAAAAACTGTGTATAAGTATAAGGCTTTGCGACCACCATACTGTGGTTTTAGCAACGTCTCTCATACCAGGGTGGTCGATGGCAAACCAGCTGAACTTGGTACGTTTCATGTCTTTCTTTCCGATTAATAATAAGCCATTTACTGCAAAGAATGAACTTTAAAGGCATTAAACAGCACCTCAATGTACATTTCAATTAGACTAAATAATAATGCTATGATTTTATCGGTAGTAACTTTACTTATTAACTTGAATTATTTCTTTCTTTTACTTCATGTTAGGAAGAGTATCTTTTTGCTTGAAATAAAAATTGATATAGGAGTAATAATATGGATAGAGATCAAAAACTGTTAGGGCAGAAATTACACGTTTGAACTTTATAGTTCAGTATAGTTCAAATAGAAATTATATAGAATTATTTAATAATTTGTATTCCACTGGAATAAAAATTTAATTTCTGTCTTTATCAAATCTCTATTTCAGAGTATTTGTACGTATGTACTTATCGTCTGCTGTATGATCGAATATCGAATAGGTAATAAGCGTTGTTACTCGTTATGTGAGAAAAAATTATGTATATTCACAACTATGACTATTGCATTTTAGGCGCTTGGCCATGGATCGCTGCATTAGGTTTTCGTAATCCCCGAAACCCAGACAACCACTATGGAAGTGCGGAGGTTCCCTGATATCGACTAGGCATGTTTTGACCGTAGCACATTGTGCACGTATGGATGGAATAGAAAACATACACAATCATAATATTGCCATTCTTAGATTGGTGGAGGAGGTGCCATTTTCGAGTAAGTCTTCAAATATATATATATATATATATATATGCTATTGAGTATTACTGAAGTATCATATCCTGAAATTTTTTACTGTACACATATATTGTGTCATAAAGCGTGTACAATTCTTTCTCATACTTTTGGTCATTCGTTTCATGCATTTTCATTTATTTTTTTATTTTTCAGGGTACGTATATCCCATTTGTACGAAAGAGCCCCTACGAAAGAGCAACTTCGTCGGCTATAACCCCCTTGTTGCTGGATGGGGAGCATTAAGATATAGTAAGCGATATCAATTTTATAATAAAATTAAACAGTTCCAGTCTTAAATATCTTTCTTATTTTCTTCATAGGACGACCACGACGTAATGCATTAATGGAAGTACAAATGCCAGTGATTAAGAACGCCGAATGCAAAATAGCTTATTCCAAATTTCCTAATGCACCTGATATCACTGATGGTATAATATGCGCCGAACATGCTCAGGGTGGAGAGGATTCTTGTACGGTAATTACGTTACAGAGTTACTACAAACTATACGGTATCTGAAGACACGTCGATTCGAATTAACATCAAATCGACGTCTTAAACATTAAAAATAATAGATAAACACAATTTAATAGTTTTGCCCACTTCTCGCACCTCGTTATGGTATTTAATCTAATTTCCTTCTAATCTTAGTTTTGCTCAAAATACATATAACATGTACGTTATAAATTGGAGTATTTCAATACACAAATCAATAGAAGCTTATTACTGTATATAAGTATAATTTCAATACAATTCGATCGATATATTTCAGTATCTTTGATTAAAAATTTAACGATCCTTTCAGGCTGACCGCGGCGGACCACTGCTGATACAACATGAATTAACCTCGTATTTAATAGGTATTGTGTCTTATGCTTATAAGTGCGGCACAGCTGGGTCTCCCAGCGTTTACACTAGGGTCACATCGTACCTTGACTTCATTCTCCAAGCGATGCAATAATATGATATTACTGTTCCATAAATATCATTGTGTAAAAGACGTAAAGTTGGAATTTCTTATTGTGGAGATAAGAAACAGCTCAAATTTACATTGTTTTGTACGTTACAAATTATAGGCTTAAAATGTACGAAATGTAACTTTGAAACGACACTAATTTTTTACGCACGATAAACCTCCACGACTCAGGTATGTAAAGATGATAAACGTATATTAATTCTATTAATTTGGTAATAATAAACCAACTTTCTGAGAAGTTCTGTAAATTTCGTTTCTGTTGTATCAAGAGAATAATGGAATATTCCACTTAGATCGTATACTTCTTGTATGTACGTACAAAATTTTCCGGCTAATCTAAAACACTTCATAAGATAGAGAGCTTCTGGAAATTCGGACACAGATAGTGCATAAAATACAAGATAAGTCTCGTGTCTTTCAAAATTATTTTTTATTTGCTAAAAACGTCCTGTGTACTCATGCAATCACATGCAACCTCGAAACTTCACTTATTTTTTATCACTTTCCAATTCAATACACAGTTTCTGCATTTTTGACTATATGTAAGAGAAATTTCCATTCAGCCAAAGGTGTACTTACAGATTATAGATTCCTATACGACTCTCAGTAAAATTTTATCCGCACTCCAGATAGTTAAAACTTCTGTCGACCGTATTGATCCATCTGCACTCTTCGTATGACGTCAATATCTGTTCAGTGCTGCTGCGTAGGTTTCATTGTGTTACGTCAATTCGTTTGTGACCGTTGCGCGAGTAATGGCGCTTTGCAATGGTGATTTGCAGGAAAACAGTGCAGGATGCTGTGATTCGTTTCTTGTGGTCGGAGGTTATGTTTGATGCCTATATTTATCAAAGATTTAATGCACATTATGGAGAAAGTGTTTTGTCACGAAGTGTGTTTGAATGGGCACAAAAGTTCAAAGAAGATCGCACAAGTGTTATGAAAAAACAGCTGGACGCCCGTCCACATCCACGATGACAACATTGAACGCGCTCATGAACTTATGCTCTATGGAATAGACGAGTGACACTGGATAATGTGGCAAATCATTTGCAAATCAGCCACGGCTCTGCTTATGCAATAGTGCACGACAGATTTGGGTTTTAAAAAGTTTGTGCGAGATGGATGCCGAAAAAGCTGATGAAAAGGTGAAGACGACGATGCATTCGTGGTTCGCAGCTCAGCCCAAAACATTTTTTAATGAGAAAATACGAAGGTCCTTCGGCAAATGGACAAAGTGTATACAGAAATCGAATGATTATGTCAAAAAATGATGTATGTCTTTTTGACAATTGCTTAAAATAAATTCTACACCGACAGAGCGGGTAACTTTTTACTCACCCTCGTAAGACACTTAAATTTCCAATCTATTATGATGAATAAAAGAGCTTATACTATTAAATCTAATTGTATTTTGTTGCATGAGAGTACACGTGTATGTGATGTACATTACCTTTATATCCCCCTGAACGCTTCAATATTGCGCATATATACTATATTTTGTACAGCTTCTATAAAATTTCGCATGTTTGTTTAGGCTGTTAATCTAGAGGCTGGAGTACAAAGAAGTGGCACAATGATGTGGGCTGATGACATTTATAATTATCAAGGAATCACCCCTACATTCGCTCAGGTATATATCGTTGACTATAATGTATTTAACATATATGATTGTTAGAATATTAATAATTAATTTTTAATTCTATCAGAATTTTAATGAAACTGTCCCTTGGGAAGGAAGAACTGATACCTTGATATCACGGTTTGTACATCCTATATATACGACAAATTTTAGAACATTATATAACGAAGAACCAGATCGTCGTGGCCATGTGATGTGAATAAAAGGACTTGAATTTGATGATATTTTTATAATGTTAGATAACATAACTAAGTATCTTCACAGTAAGATAGGATGACATGGTTTACATGATCTTAATGTTGTTCACTGGAGTGATGATATTATAAGGAAAAGTGTAATATCACAGGTAGGATGATTCATAATTTAGAACTACTAACTCATGTATGTATTAAAAATTAAAGAAACATATTAAATTTTATAGGATATTTATGTTTAGTAACCAGTAATTCAGAGATTGGTATTCATGGTTACTATAACGAGGCTGTAGAAACGCACCCTTTCTTCTTTGCAAATGGTCCTGTATTTATGCCTAAGCCGAAACTGGAACCTCTGAATAATTTAGATTTATTCTTGTTATTTTCTAAAATACTTATCTACAGTATACCATAAGGAATGATACCGTATCGCACCTAATCAAGCGCCTTAAGAAACATCAACAGGATATCACAGTAATCCCTTATCGACAGATATGTAAGTAAAAGTTATGTGTCATTGTTATACACAATTATGTGTTAGTGTTATACACAGTTATTTATCATTTTCTATTAATTCAGTTGTAGCCACTGCAATATCTATGACACTGGTAGTAATTATGAGAACAATAATGATGTGTTCTATAAGAGGAAATGATGATTAGGAACAAAAACCTACAGGTAAGTCAAAGTATATGTTATTTGCCATTTGAAAAGAAAGTTACTAACTTGGAATTTTTTGATAAATAATAATTGTGCAAAATATATTGGATTCCAAATTTGTCAAAAATTGAAATTTAAGAAGCATTGTAATAATATAACATTAATATTTTGATTTTTCAGGAGATATCATGCGGTGGATGGATAATATGTAAAAAATATTAAGCAGTATATGAATTTTCATATTGCGTAGAGATAACAAAATGAATTTTAAAAAATGTCGACATGGTAATAAGAAACAGCATCATGACAAAGAATATATAAAGACAGTTTCATTTTTTATAAATAAAAATTTGTTGTTCCAGATTTTTAAATACAGTGAAACGTTTAATTAGTATCTTAATATCTTTAAATAATTATTATTTTAGAATCAATTGTAATTGTATCATACGTACTTTTGAATTCGTGCAAGAACATATGTACTTTTGAAGTAGTTATTATTAGGAAATTGTTAGACGCGAACAGTATGCGAAAAGTTAGTATGCAGTGTAATAATTATCAATCAAAACACAAGAATTAAATTCTTGAGGAAAAAATTTCCGGAATTTCTTATTTACATGATTATAAAGAAATCCATAATAAAAAGGAGCTGCTTTCTAATACTTCGTTTCCTTGTAATGCCTACGTTAACAATAACGAGGTTCGACTTTTTGTTTTTAGAGGGATACTGGAAAATTTGAAAGTACAGTACCATTGGGAAGAAAATCACGATATTGAAAACGAAAATTGCAAGTAAATTTCCAAAAAATCTGTTTTCAAATTTTCGCTTTCTATTTCACATTAAAAGAAAGGGAGGGCTGCCTTCTTTTTCTGCAAGACAAAACAAACATTCTGAATCTCGTATCAATGAATGATGTCAATAAGTTATTTTTCTTTTCAGACTGAACAATATTCCAGATTTATTCATAATTTCATACTACGCGAAGAATAGACTTTCATAGGTATATAAAGGAAATATTAAGTATAGGAAAACTCTTTTTCGTTGTAGGTGACATATGCTTCACGGTTGAACACATGTATTTTTGAACACATATAAATGAAAAAGTACTCTTATGGAGAAAAAGAATTGATACCTTCGATTGACATTAGATAATGTATATAAACTTATGAACAATCACTATCAGTTTGTATTTTAGGTGCACACGCAGATTTGTTGGAGTTCTTATAACATGTACTTCCTGTACGAACGTTTTATTCTTCCAAATTTTACGATACTATGTCTCATATAATAACTATATGGATTAAACGTAATATAAATGATCCGAAAAGAGACTCGAACGACATTAATTGTCTTTCTATTTATACCAATATCGAAAATACAAGTAAAGCTGGAGCAATAGTATGCAAGAATGGACTATTTATTATTTTAAACCAAATCATAGCATATTCAGAATGCACAGTATTATCATGAAACGTAAATGAATCAGTTGTAAACGAACGATTTTACTGTAAAATCGTTGCCTCCTTTTTTTCATCTGAAATATAGCAGCAATGAGTACATTCTTTTAATATATAATAAAACGAGATATCTTTATAAAGTTACATATGTCATCACTGGTAACTGTTATATCGTATGACACCAAATATACCGTTAGTATGGAATGATATTTTTATGAAGATATACTTTAATGATAGATTTTATGAATGAAACGTTATATAAGAAAAATTATCTCTTGTTATTCTGTGAAGTGTAGTAGCTAATGAAGATTAATTTTACGAAGTATTAGAGCAAAAGAGAATTAAAAAATTAAAAAGATCTGAATAAGATTGTTCGTGTGGCTTAATTATCTCAATTCTGGTACACCACTTGTTACATTCTAACTAATTAGCGCTAAACAACAACTTGCAAATATTAAAGATATTAACACCTAAAGGTTTTCAGGAAATTTTATAATATTTGATTATTGCATATCTAGTCATTGATTGATAAAATTTCTTGTATAAGCATAGATCGAGGTTGACGTCATACGCAGATTGCATATCATTGACAGGTATCGTTTTAATTTATTTTATGGCTAGAATCGTTTGAATATTATACGAATAATTATTTCCATTCGAACGGTTAATAAATCACGTACCTATAAAAGATATATTACGAAAAAGACGTGACGAAACAAAAAAATATTGGAAATTCCGTTGTCATTAGATCAATTATTTTTGCAATGATTTTTATTTCCATGTAATTACATATGAAATGGGTAATTCATTAACATCTCCTCGAATCGAATATAATTTGTTACACTTCACAACGATTCAAATAATGGACGGGAAATATATAATAACTTTCCTGTCCTTGCGTTAAAATAGTACTGTACAAATCAGATGATACAACCTAACCCCCACCTAACCCCAAAAAACCCAATTACATCCACATTGCATGACAGCACACTTGCAATGGATTTTTGTGATTTCAATGTCACAGACAATGACACAACTAATCAGAACACGTTCGAGGCTATAGACATTGAAATTACTGCGTGTGTAATACGTTTAAAGCATAAATCTAAATTTCACGCGATTATTTCTTTGTACATTGTGAAACTCTTAAATTATCTTAATCGAATAAATAATCCTAATGTAATAAAACATCTTGAAATAGACCTAGATATCTGAAACAGAAACTCGAAGGATAAGAAATCCTAAAAGGTACCAATCCTAAAATAACAAACTCCTAAATAATAAACAAGTGATAAAACCTGTTATAAATAATAAACCTTACCTGGAATAATCAAATCCTAACTAATCGAAAATAAAATAAGGCAAGCAATTCTTAATCTTTCCAGTAATTTTTCCGAAAACACAGAAAGATAGAGAAATTAAAAAGACGCAGCACAAATTGCAGCACAATGAAAGTTTCAGAGCGATGAATACGATCGTATTAAACTAAATAATTTTCAAAAGTGAAATTACACTGAAACGTATATCGATGATATTTGTCATTTCTACGATCTGTTTCGCTTGATCGTGCTTCTTTTCTGATGTAAATTCAATTTATAATACGAACTAAGTTTCCTTTATTATTATTAGTCCTGCGTCTTTTTAATTCGTCACTTCTTTTATTTCGGAACAATGACGGGCTCCAAGATGCTGTTCGGATGTTTGGCGTTAATTGCTTTTCTGCATCCATTAGTTCACGTTTGTACTTCGAGTTGTCTTTTTCCATGCACTTCAAATTCCAATACGATCTGGTCACGTGGCCTTCGTACAATTTCGAAATTTTACCAGTTTGGTAATCGTCAATGAAAAAAGAAGTTATGCGTGACCTCAACACATTGAAACAATTTTTATGATTTTTTATTTGCCGGTTGGTCAGCAAGTTAATGGAAAAATTTCACTTAACTATTCGCGTTAATTTCTTCGGTTTAACTTTTGGGAAATGCTTCGTCAGCTTCGGGAATATTCCAACGATTCGTTTTACGTACAAAATAAGCATGATAAATATTACATCACGGTAATGTAATATCGGAATATATTAAAGGTGTAATTTTGTTCGATTAATTATAATTTATTAATAATGGATTGAAAATACAGATATTAGTTAGACGGAGAAACGATGTTTGATTAACAGGAAAACTAAATGTAACGCTCGTATTTACAACAAATAACTTGACAACTATTTGGTAACTCTCTCTCTCTCTCTCTCACTAGCAACTCTAACACTCGACAACACTCGCAACTCAATTCTAACGACTCTATGCTTCGACATCTCGATCAACTCTGATTCTCGCAACACGCACACTTTTCGATTCGCCTTGAATAGCGAAACCGTCCTTCTTCTAACGTTGTCTATTGTTTCCCTCATACCTATGTAAAATCTACCAACTACGTGCCTTTAGTCACGTAGGCACTCTTAAATGTAAACGAACCACAGAAACACGACGTACACGGTTTTTCTATTTTCAGCCGATCTCCAATCAAAGCTATTCTACGATATTACAATCGGCC
Organism: Bombus vosnesenskii; assembly: GCF_011952255.1. Classification (NCBI taxonomy): domain Eukaryota; kingdom Metazoa; phylum Arthropoda; class Insecta; order Hymenoptera; family Apidae; genus Bombus; species Bombus vosnesenskii. The sequence continues at coordinate 32,846 of NW_022884187.1, read as the reverse complement.
TTTCCTGACAATCACATCTGCCCTCAGATGTGCTCATCATCGCCGCTCGCACTTACATCACTATCGTCAGCATTCCACCATTTCATGTGATCGGCTGCCGTGGAAGTTGTACGTGGTCCTTCGTGCTCCCCCTCTCGCTGCACTATGTATCGGTCATTTCGCAGGACTTTTATCACCCGATACGGTCCAAGAAACTTCGGATGCAGCTTTAGCCCGGGACCCTTCTGCATCCTCTCGATTGCCACTAGATCTCCCGTCCTGTACGCTGTCGCCTTCTTGCGTCTCCTGTTATACGCCCGCTTGTTTCGGATTTGGATCTCCTCAATCCGTCTCTTTGCGTCCGCACGCAGCTGATCTCGTTCCTCTTGGAACACCGCGACCTGTTCGTCCTCGATGCTACTGCTCCTCTTTCGCTCTTCCTCTATCTTCCTCTCCGTTGTTTGTTTATCCATTTCACTCTTGTCAGGGGCTTTGATCGTCGTGGCAGCATCGTGACATTTTCGTAGGCTCGGTTCGTACATGGAAGACGTTAACAACTTACCATCTACCGAGACTATGATCTCTTCTTTTTCGAAGGTCTTCACGTTCATCGTGTCCTCGACAATCCCATCGTCGTCCTTGTCATCCACATCCTCTGTATATCGATATTATTGGAGGGATTCCGCACGTGCGACTTCCCTTGTCTTTTCGTTCGCCTTGCATTCACTCTCTTCGAGTCTATCCGAAAACTTGAAACAACCCTCACACCCGCACCGCTATCCTTCTCAGTAAATTCGCAAATATCATCAACAACATCCTGTTGCTGTTGTTTAGCCAGATTCTTCCTCCTCGTGATGTTCGCTAAGTCCTCCTGCTGGCCGCAAGAATCCGACGAGGACACCATCTCTTGGTCCACTTTACCAATCACCACGTGTCTTGCCACTATTCTCCGTTCCTCCGACACTTGCTGCACCGCTGCCCGATACTTCTTCAAAACTTCTGCTAACTCTTCTTTATTTTCTTCCAATTGCGACAGTAGCTCAGTTCGTTCGCGACTAGCTACATTAACACGATCTTCTGCTTCGGAACGTTGCCGCAGTACTTCCTGCAACGAAGCCGGCGTCTCATTCGGTTCTTGCTCCAGTGCCTGTTTCGCTTTAACTGCAACTGCTCTAGCGCATTCTGCATCTTCTAACTGGTTCTTCAGCTGTCGTAAAGCTGCTTTACCCGTCGAGTCACCTTTCGATCTCTCCAGCATCGTTTGAGCGTCTCTTAGCAATGCTTTGGTTCTCTTCAAATCTCTCTTTAGCCTATGTTGCATGTCCTTAACGTGTGACAAATCTATCTCACTCGCCTGTGTCTCTACATCTATCTTGAGGACTTCCGGACACTCATCGGGATTTTCGTCCTTTATTCTACTAATAAAAGATTCTCCCCCTTTTATACTTATTTCAACAGTGTCCAAAAAGTCTGCGCCAATAATCAGCGAATGTTGCATCACTGTGTCTGGAACTACGTGTATGGTTATACAGTACGACTCATTGTCTATAATAATGTTCGTCGAAAATTTCCCGAGCGTAAAATTCCTTCCGGAACCGACACCGCGAAATCCAACGATTTCCCGACTTGATCTGGGCGCTCCGATTTTCACATGCTGATCTGCTCGCATTAGAGTCAGCTCACTACCGGTGTCTATCAACGCGCTCAATTCGAAATTTTCCATCTTAACATCCTTACCACGCCTTGTTTTTAACGACCGAAACACGCTGTAAACTTTTTTTGAGGGCTCACCCAAATTGTCGCAACTTGATGCGATGTGTCCGTACTCCCTACATTTGAAGCATTTAGGTCCTCTCGACTTGCTCGGACACTCCGCACACACGTGCTCCGCATCACCGCAATTGTAGCATCGCGTCTTCCTCGCATCTCCAGATCGACCGGGTTCTTTGTTCCTCTCGGTTTCGGACAGCTTCGCCACCGGCTTTACCCTGTTACTCTTCGGCTCCTCAAATTTCGTCCTCATCTCCATATCTCTTTTTATCGCTTCGTAGCGCCTGAAACGCTCTTTTAATTGCTCGATATTCCTGGCTCCGTATAGCACAGTCTTGTGCGCGACCTCGTCGGGAATGCCTTGAATAATGTAGTCTATCAAGGATTGCGTATCAACCCTTCCTTGTTTTGCAATCCCGCACATGTGATACATATATTGCTGCAGACTCTCATCTGCTTTCTTCTTTCTATGGGATAACTCGCCATGTATCTGTTGGTCGCTTACTACATTTTCAAACTCATTCCTCAACGCCTTTTTTAGCTTTGCTCAGGACTTCGCGCATCGTTTTTGTCGTACGAAGGCCTGAGCGGAGCCTGCGAGTAATTTCTTAGCATAGGCCACCATGTGGGCGTCTGACCAACCCCCCACTTCTGCCATTTCCTCGAAGTCTTCCACCCACTGATTTACACTCAGCAGATCATCCCCGCTGAATTTCTCTAATGAGTCTTCCACGTCTTTAAGACTCAACATCGAACCGACGCATACCTTCTGCTGCTACTCATCGCGGTCCTGATACACCGCTCGCGTGCCTCTCCTGTATTCTCGCGCGCCTTGTTTATCGTCCCCGCCTTCACTTTCGTCGGAGCTCTCTTCTTCCGACGATACATCGTCTCCTTCTAGGGCCGCCTGTAGCCGCGCGCGTAGTTCGGATTTTCTTCCCGTTAGCTTCAACCCCAAGCTAACGAGACGCGCTCTCAGCTCTTTCGTCCTCAGCTTCTCGAGGTCTTCCTCTCCCTCTTGACTGCGTTCGGCTCTCTGCTTGCTTCTTAGATCTCGCTGGTTTGTTGGTTCTTCGCCACGCTTCGAATCCTTAGGAGTAGATCGACCAGGTTTGCACGCTCTGTTCAACCTGGCAACCAGCACTGATCTCGCACCGGATATAGGCAGATTCATCTGTGCGAGCTTACTCCTCAGCTCCTCCAGCGTCAAATCCTCTTCACCCGACAATCGTTCGTCTTCAACGTTTGCCATTTTATTCTATTCTTTTCTACTCCCGCAGAAATAGCTCCGTTAAATCGTATCGTTTCTCTGTCTTATTCAATCCCGGACGAGCCCCCACTTGTAATATCGGAATATATTAATAATGGATTGAAAATACAGATATTAGTTAGACAGAGAAACGATGTTTGATTAACAGGAAAACTAAATGCAACGCTCGTATTTACAACAAATAACTTGACAACTATTTGGTAACTCTCTCTCTCTCTCTCTCTCACTAGCAACTCTAACACTCGACGACACTCGCAACTCAATTCTAACGACTCTATGCTTCGACGTCTCGATCAACTCTGATTCTCGCAACACGCACATTTTTCGATTCGCCTTGGATAGCGAAACCGTCCTTCTTTTAACGCGTTTTTAAAACGCGATGGCGCTATCACTTTCTAAAAGCGTCGTCTTTAGATTTCCGATGGCCACGGGCACATCCGACTACCAGATATACAATGTATTATAAGAGTATCATTACCATACTTTTCATGAAAAGAGCAATTTTTCTTGATAACTATACTCTGTAACATAGATTGAAGTCGCTGATTTGATCCCTCTGATATCGTTGTCTTATGAGAGTCTCGCCTGGTCTTGATTGGTTCTGTTGACTCTTATCGTTGTGAAAAATCGATTCGTTGTGTACCTTTTTTGTATAGAGAATTATTTTGTGGTAGAATATAATGTTGTAATATTTGTGGTCTTTACTTTACTAATTTTGTCACTGAGCCGCTCTTTGGTTCGTTGAGCGATTCATATTCCGCATATATTCCGTACTTGCTTCGCTTGGTACTTTTATAATTTTCGCAGTTACAATAAAAAATTTAATTCTTAACAGATTAAAGATTTAACCTCTTGCTTTATAGTGTACAATAATTCTTTTTTCTTTTGTATAGGTTATGTGATCCATAGTTTGAGTAAGTAGTACATATATATATATATATATATATATATATATTTACGTGACAAGCTTTCATTTCAATCTATATTTAAGATTAATATTTTATCAGTTTCTGTTCGTAACAACATCGAAGTAGTCAATAAGTTTGAAGAGTATAATTAAGGAAGTTATGAAGCAAGAGGTTAAGAACAAATTCTGAAAGAGGTTATGTACAACTCAGTAGTACTGCTTTACATTACTTTGCGAATTACTTTTCAAGCATAAAAATAGTTTAACAGCCACTTATAGTTACTTCCCTTACCATTACATTCATTAAATTCGTTTGATTTTGTAAACAAAATAACCACGCTGACCAGTCTCTTATTTAAAATAGAATTATTTTGTCATATATCCAACAGTTTACTTTCTCTTCGTAAATATTATTAATAATTTTATCAATTTCGTATCCTTCCATCCTTCGTATAAGTGACAATGAATCAGAAGAGTTTCATAGCAATATTGAACAACATACAGTCAACTACAACACCATTAGATACATCCACCATACAGTCAACTACGACACCATTAGATAACAGCAATACAATAGATTATAATTTTCTACGTGTCATTGATTCATCATCATCATTTTCCATTTTTTTAGCATATGTAAAACCATCCAATTTAAAATGTTTAAATAACAATAGCCTATACAATATAATTTTATGTAAAAAAATTGATTATACCGTGCTTTAAAACCGTGCTTTAAAATCGATATTCGCTGAAACAATACATCGCTCTGCGCTTCCAATTTGTTTTCGCACGAAGAATCAGTCCACTCATTGTTACCGTCACCATCTCTACCGTAATCAATATTACTCGAATAAATTCTATATCTTGATTGGAAAATCACATATTTTAACGAACTTCCTTATTTTTTGTTTTTTATGACTTTAATTGGCAATTTCCATAATGTTCTATAACTTGACAATAGACTGATAATATTTCAGGATATATATACATACATCATGTTTTTGAGGATTCTGTAGTAAAATAATTATAGGAAAAACAAACTATTTAAGAAAAAATTACCACCTTCGAGTAATAAATTATAGAAGATTACCAATGTAATTTAAAACTTAAAAATAATCTATTACACGTAACAAAGAAAAAGATTTCTTCGCAAACGGTAACTCGAAAATTACTATTTGGGTTAAGAATTCATTTTCAAGGTTCTACAAGCACGAGTATCTTATGGATATGAGATTTTCAGTGTACATTTTAATAACCATATTTCATATTGCATGCTGCGGTCCAAGAAAAATCCGCAGTTAATATTCTGCTAATCCCTGCTGCTTTTAAAGGCCATAAGTAGTCGTCCGTAAGGTTTAAAAGATTTCGAGTAGATTTGTATTACGTATTTTATCTTCTAATTTTTAAAGAGAGGGTCGTGTTTAATTAATTGAAAATGACGAAACTGTAATGGGACATTATTATCAAATATTAAACGTGGTTCCATTGGGTACTTTTATGGTCTTTGCGAGATATATATGCATTATACGTTGCTATTAGCAACGCGTAGCGATGAACGATGGAGAGCAGTACCTTCGTTATCTCGTCTCGGTTGTGTACATATCAGTAATGCACAGTACTCGTACTAAATATCTTACAAATTCCATACAGATTTTCAGATTAGTTTCGAATAATACCAACACGACCATGATAGTCACAGTACAGTATTAAATAGTGCCACTATGCATAATACACTCCTAAAATGTTTCTACAAATATATTTGTCCGAATATTTTTGTCAGCTACTATATCCTAACCACGATTTATTAAACAATATATAGATTTAAAAAAGAATATATAACGACATTACTTGTTTAGGCTAGATTGGTTTAACTTGTATAGTTTTAATAACTGTGTAAGATCAAACAAGAACTTATCGTTAGTTTGGCGAGATTTGATTACACGAAGCAACATAATTGCTTTGAAACTCAGGACAGAAAACAATGTCAACCGGTAGACGCGTTTGTCTGGTGAACGTGTAACGCGTGAATAATAGATAGCGACAATCACGCGAACGCTAGTTACAGCTGACTTGGCTTACATTGTAGCATTCAAACTAGAGTATACGAGCCGTAAGCGCTATTGAAAGTTCAAAGGCCGACTAGTGAGCTTCATCCTATCTCATTTTTTAATCAGGCGATGGATCGACGAATCGTATTGATTTCGAGGATTATTATAGTTCTGTGGGAATTTTAAAGCGTGGTTTGTCTAATCTAGTCTCGTTAGCTACAGATTCTTTGGCGAACAGCCTGAAACTTGATCCAGTTTCGAGAAAATGAAAAATTCGTTTCTTCTCTTTGCTTCCCTGTTCCCTCTTTCCTCCTTTTTCCCTTTTTACATCGCGTTAAGACCCGTTAAATAATATTGACTGCCGTGGACGCTGGCTGAGAAGTGCACTTTATAACTAGCTTTAAAATCACTGACGTCGATGAGGACAAAGGTAAGTTAGAGGGTCATTTATCTGAGCTGGTGTTATTCGACCTGAACTCTGCAGCTTTTCAGAGCTTCTTTCGTTTTTCTTTTAAGAGCAGAGATGTTAACTGGTCTTTTGTTACGTGTAAGAAGTATGTACTAAAGCTTATTTAGCACCAATTGGTTGCTCAAAGTCGAGATATACATACCTATATTATATTAATACGTTACAGAAGATTACGCGTTAGTTAGCTTATGAGAATTTATAGTGTGTCACAGATCACAAAAGCAGAATGACTACTTTTTCATAAACGATATATGTATATGAATTGAAAGTTTAACTATTGCGCCACATACTTCTCTCGATAAACGTCGTCGAGTGCATATTGTTAAAGAATATTAGCCATTTGAATTAAATAGTTTCGAAGATACTAATGCTTCTGTGAAGTTTTTGCAGGCTGTTAATTTTTTATTGAGATACTACAAATTTTGAATAACTTCGATTAGAAATAAAAATCACATTACATTAACGCGTAGAATGTAACGTAACGTAGATAATGTAAATATAAATTATATTACAAGGAAATAATACGGGTAAGTAATGTGAAACATTCTGGTTAAAATTGCATCCTTTGAAGGCTAGGACACACAGTACTTACGAAGTAGATTAAGTACCAAATGGGGTACTTAAGAAAATTCATGTTGTCATTGTTTAATAAACATCTTCAGCTAATAGCTTTCTGCAAAAGCTGGTTTAAGTTATGCTAGCTTATTCCTTATTAATTGCAATTATATTGTTCGTATCTCCTAGAGGATTAACAATCCATTTTTATAATGGATAATAAAAGTAAATTCCTATTAGGTTGTCCCAAGTTTCTTTCGTTTTATAAAGAAATGACAGATGCACAACATATTTTGTTTTATGTTATTCTATATTATTTTACATTAAATTGGAAAAAGGTGGATCACACGTAATTCAATAAAATAATATAAAACGAAAAATGTTGTACATCTATTACTATCTTATAAAACGAAAGAAACTTTTAAAACAACCTAATATTTCTCTACTACGACGCTTTTACAGTGCTAAAATATTTGATAAAAATGTTAAGAAATTCTAATATTGATTTAAGCGTATCGATTTATCTGCTCTTCATATTTAATCAAACAGAAATTGTTAATTATGATTTCCACTTAAATGCGGATTGCATATTATGAGGATAAATTATCAAATTCATCTCTAATATAGACATTAGAGAATCATTCATAGCCGCAATCCTGTTTACCGCTAACATTCCTGGTACTCAATAATTCATTAGGTGACTGCTTTAGCCGCACAGAATACACCTACAAATAATTAATCGCGATTAATATTCCATCGACTTTTGAAAATCCCTCATGTGATCTATTTCATGCGATGAGAATACGTATAAATTGAGATTGCGATCGACCATCCTCAGTCGGATAAATCGAGTGATTCAAATTATAACACAAAAAAAAGTTAAAACTAGTTACATTATCTTTTTCAATTTTTATGTATTATTTGGCGGAAGAAACTTTGGTAATTGGTAAGTAAAGTTCACCTCCTTAATGTTAATGATTTTAATATGTTATTAAGCTCAAAGTTCTAAGGAATTTTCTATATATATATACATATACATAACTGTATGCGTATATGTATAATATACGTATAACAACCAAAGTTCAGCTCTCAAGTGTACGCAAAACTTTTATGTTCATTTTACGTTATACCAGTATGTTTCATGAATTTGTTTGCTAGGGTGGACGCCGACGCGTGAGACACCGTCCAGTATCCCCTAATGATTCTGATGGCGGTCACTCTGTGCAGCCTTCTTAGGAGCAGGATGCTGCGACGGCTTGCCATCAGGTCGTCCGCCCATACTGGGGCCCCGTACATCACTCGTGACCGAACGACGCCCTCGTAGAGTCGGCGCACCGCGTCTCCGGCCCCGCCGATGTTCGGTAGTAGGCCGCACAGGGCATTGGCAGCCGCTGACACCTTCGGGATCAGTGAGTCGAAGTGCGGCTCGAACGTCCACTGGCTGTCGATGGTGAGTCCCAGATACTTCATCTGTGACCCCATCCGGACGGTTTTACCTGCCATGTCTATGCATAGGCCGGGCGGTGGTGTCCCTCGCCTCTTCCTGTCAAAGAACCAGGTGGCCTCCGACTTCGCAGGGGAGACTCTCAGGCCCAGTTCGTTCACGGCACGGATCGCACAGGCCGTTGCGATTCCGCCAATGCGCAGCGTCTCGTGCCAGCCACGACCCTCGACCAGGATTAGGGTGTCGTCCGCATAGCATACTATGGCCGCGCCTGGGGGTAGTGGGCATCGTAGTACCTCGTCGTACGCAACGTTCCATAGCATGGGGCCCAGCACCGAGCCCTGCGGGACGCCACGCTCGACGGATCGCTTTTCCTCTCCTTCCTTACTGGCGTAACACACCCACCTGTCGTCGAGGTAGGCCCGGATCAATCGGACGAGGTAGTTGGGAACCTCGAAGTGCTCCAGGGCCGTCACTATCCTGTCCCATGGCATGGTGTTGAACGCGTTGACGATGTCCAGGGAAATCACCAGCGCCACGCCTTTCCGGGAGACCATGTCCTCCGCAATCGCTCGTACGCGTCTGACCGCGTCAATCGTCGAGCGCCCCTTCCGGAAGCCGTACTGGCTTTCGTGCAAACCTGGCACTTGGCCCGCTATGTGTCGTTCCAAGCGGGCGGCGACTACCCTCTCGAGTAGTTTGCCGACCTCGTCCAGTAGGCATATCGGCCGGTACGCTGACGGCGAGGTCGTCGGTCGGCCCTCCTTATGGAGCAGGACCAGCCTCGCTGTCCGCCACGCCCGGGGGTAGACTCCCTCCCTCAGGCATCTTGTGAAGAGGTGCCGAAGTCTGGGGGCCATGACCCCCATCACTTCCCCCCAGATCCGGCCAGGGATTCCGTCCGGGCCCGGTGCCACGTTGCGGGCGGTCATTCTTCTGGTTGCCTCCCATATCTCCTCCTCTGTGACTTCCCAGTCGTCCCTCCATTCCAGCGGTCGTGTCGTTTCCCGTGGCCGTTCCGCCGCTCTGTTTTCTTGTGGGGGAAAGAGCGTTCCGGTGATCCGCGTCAGCAGTGCAGGTTCTATTTCCGCCGTTATCAGGCGGCCCTTCGCGCGCAGTTTCCGTGTCACCGTCCTGTATGGCCTCCCCCATGGGTCCGACTCGACTGTCTCAACCAGTTCGGACCAGGCACGGTCCTTCGCTTTTTTAATTTCCCTCTGTAGCGAGCGCCGTTGCGCGCGGCACGTCCGGTAGCGCAAGGAGACTTCTTCTTCGTCGCGTCGTCGCCAGCGGCGGGCCCTTAGGTACTGTCTTCGGGCCCGGCCACATCTCGTCCTCAGTTCCGCGATGCCGGGGTTCCACCAGTAAACTGCTCTGCTTCGCACCGTGCCTGGTGTGGCTCGTGGCATGGATGCGTCGCAGATTGCTGTCATGGCTTGGCGGAGGTTCTCGGCCTCCTCTTCCACGTCTGCTTCGGTCGTCGTTGTCGAGGCCTCCCAGCTCCAAGCTGTTGCTATAGCAGCCGTCCGGAGTAGGTCTTCGTTCCTCTCCTTTATTTTCCATCTGGGTGGTGGGCGCGCGTGCCTCCCTCTCGGCGGGCCGCGCCCGTCGTTTGTCGTCGGCATTCCAGGTCCAGGTGCGTCCACCTCCATGAATATGTAGAGGTGGTCCGACAGCGTCTCGACCCCTTCGGCCACTCTCCAGCCTGAGATCCGCCTGAATGCCTCGGGGGAGGCCCATGTTATGTCAACAATGGAGCTCACTCTGCACATCACGCAGGTACTGGTCGAGCCCCTGTTCACTAGCAGAAGACCAAGTCCCGCGGCCCAGTTTGATAGCGTGCGGCCGCGCGCGTTGGTCCTGGCGTTCCCCCATTCCGTGGAGTGCGCGTTGAAGTCTCCCAGGACGAGCACTTGTCGGGGGAGTCGTCGCCTGACGCAGTCGCCAACTCCGTCCAGGAATTCTTCGAACGCTGCCCGTCCGCTGTTGGGTGACACGTACACCCCCACCACCATCATCCCTGCCCACTCGACCGCGGCGTACCCGTTGCCCCGTTCCAGCAGGGCTCCGTGGGCAAACGCCCCGGGCGTTGATGTCCAGGTGACGGCAACCATTCCGTCCGTGTCTCCGACCCACTCCGGGCCATCCAGAACTCTGTATGGTTCCGCCACCACCGCCAGGGCGACCGTGCTCTCCCGGATGGTTTGGTGGAGCAGGTCTTGTGCTCGCCTTGACCTTCCCAGGTTAGTCTGGAGGATGCGCATTCTCAGTTCCTTGGTGGCCTTTCCTTGTTCGTGGCTTCCTCCGTGCCTACCTCCTTGTTCGCGGGCTTAGGGTCGCTTTGCGGCGGGGAGCCTTTCTCGCTGCCTCTTGCAGCCGTGGATCCGCGGGCGGCTCCTTTCGTTCCCTTCTTCGAGGGGGCGCAGGCCGGTCCCCCCATCCTGTGCACCGACGGTGTTCCAAGCGCCTCGCAGAGCAGGCATTTCGGGCTCGCAGTAGTGCATGCTCTCGCCTGGTGCCCTGGTTCGCCGCGTTAGGTTCAATCAGGTTAGTCCCACGCGAAATTGATCCAACCATGCGAAAACGAGTGTATTCTGATTTCTGTCGCAGATACTTCTGGCTAGTGCAGTACCTACACGGTGGTTGTTGAAATAGCCGCTTCTCATCTATTTTCCGCAGCACGGACATCATCCTTTGATCCCTTACGACTAACGAAGTTTTCGAAGATGTACGGCAGTTTGAGATACTACTTGAAAATGATCATGATTGCGGTCTGTGTGCCGTCTGCTCTTCTTTTTGTCCTTCCGTTAAAGACTGGTAAGTTCATACTGATTAATTATGCCATCGAAACCATATATAATGACTACAAAAATGCCGCTAATATAATATTCCTTCTTTCTTTACGTTACAAATTATAGGCTTAAAATGTATGAAATGTAACTTTGAAACGACACTAATTTTTTACGCACGATAAACCTCCACGACTTAGGTATGTAAAGATGATAAACGTATATTAATTCTATTAATTTGGTAATAATAAACCAACTTTCTGAGAAGTTCTGTAAATTTCGTTTCTGTTGTATCAAGAGAATAATGGAATATTCCACTTAGATCGTATACTTCTTGTATGTACGTACAAAATTTTCCGGCTAATCTAAAACACTTCATAAGATAGAGAGCTTCTGGAAATTCGGACACAGAGAGTGCATAAAATACAAGATTGTTAGGGAAGTGATACATTTACACTGTACATGAGAGTGTGTGTGTAAGGGCCAGAGGGCGTCAAGGCTTAGTGGAGACAAAAGACTGTTGCCAGATGTTAGCAGAATCTAGGATAGTCGGTTGGCGACCAGCGTGCGTGCAAGACGTTCTTCAGAGTGGAATATGGATGTATAACTGTTGTGTGGGAAATATAGTCAATTATTTGTATTCCCAAATCCTCGAATTTCCTTAACAAAGATAAGTCTCGTGTCTTTCAAAATTATTTTTTATTCGCTAAAAACGTCCTGTGTACTCATGCAATCACATGCAACCTCGAAACTTCACTTATTTTTTATCACTTTCCAATTCAATACACAGTTTCTGCATTTTTGACTATATGTAAGAGAAATTTCCATTCAGCCAAAGGTGTACTTACAGATTATAGATTCCTATACGACTCTCAGTAAAAATTTATCCGCACTCCAGATAGTTAAAACTTCTGTCGACCGTATTGATCCATCTGCACTCTTCGTATGACGTCAATATCTGTTCAGTGCTGCTGCGTAGGTTTCATTGTGTTACGTCAATTCGTTTGTGACCGTTGCGCGAGTAATGGCGCTTTGCAATGGTGATTTGCAGGAAAACAGTGCAGGATGCTGTGATTCGTTTCTTGTGGTCGGAGGTTATGTTTGATGCCTATATTTATCAAAGATTTAATGCACATTATGGAGAAAGTGTTTTGTCACGAAGTGTGTTTGAATGGGCACAAAAGTTCAAAGAAGATCGCACAAGTGTTATGAAAAAACAGCTGGACGCCCGTCCACATCCACGATGACAACATTGAACGTGCTCATGAACTTATGCTCTATGGAATAGACGAGTGACACTGGATAATGTGGCAAATCATTTGCAAATCAGCCACGGCTCTGCTTATGCAATAGTGCACGACAGATTTGGGTTTTAAAAAGTTTGTGCGAGATGGATGCCGAAAAAGCTGATGAAAAGGTGAAGACGACGATGCATTCGTGGTTCGCAGCTCAGCCCAAAACATTTTTTAATGAGAAAATACAAAGGTCCTTCGGCAAATGGACAAAGTGTATACAGAAATCGAGTGATTATGTCAAAAAATGATGTATGTCTTTTTTGACAATTGCTTAAAATAAATTCTACACCGACAGCGCGGGTAACTTTTTACTCACCCTCGTAAGGCACTTAAATTTCCAATCTATTATGATGAATAAAAGAGCTTATACTATTAAATCTAATTGTATTTTGTTGCATGAGAGTACACGTGTATGTGATGTACATTACCTTTATATCCCCTTGAACGCTTCAATATTGCGCATATATACTATATTTTGTACAGCTTCTATAAAATTTCGTATGTTTGTTTAGGCTGTTAATCTAGAGGCTGGAGTACAAAGAAGTGGCACAATGATGTGGGCTGATGACATTTATAATTATCAAGGAATCACCCCTACATTCGCTCAGGTATATATCGTTGACTATAATGTATTTAACATATATGATTGTTAGAATATTAATAATTAATTTTTAATTCTATCAGAATTTTAATGAAACTGTCCCTTGGGAAGGAAGAACTGATACTGAAACTTACCAGTTTTTAACGGAAGGACAAAAAGAAGAGCAGACGGCACACAGACCGCAATCATGATCATTTTCAAGTAGAATCTCAAACTGCCGTACATCTTCGAAAACTTCGTTAGTCGTAAGGGATCAAAGGATGATGTCCGCGCTGCGGAAAATAGATGAGAAGCGGCTATTTCAACAACCACCGTGTAGGTACTGCACTAGCCAGAAGTATCTGCGACAGAAATCAGAATACACTCGTTTTCGCATGGTTGGATCAATTTCGCGTGGGACTAACCTGATTGAACCTAACGCGGGATAATTGCTCAACTCACGACTTTAACCAGCCCGCTTGATTCTCTGTAAATGCTTGAAATTGACGCTTGGATTCTTTCCAGATTGACCAGCTTTGCCCCTCCCTCCCTTTATCTATTTTCTTAGATCGACTTAGACTGCCACAACATATTATCTTTCTTCTTTTCTTTTCTTTTCTTTTCTTTCCTTTTGATCTTTTAAAGCCCTAAATCGCTGGCTATTTTGTATACTATATATTTTGTACACTCAATTACTCTGTAAGTCATAAGTACATATGTTTTACAACGTTATTTGTCATATTTCAGTTAAACCCCAGAAAAGCCAGAAATATATTTTCAGCATATTTTAACGCGCCCCTGGCAAAGATCTCAAAAACGAGTTGCGGCACAATTTAAAGCGACAAATAGCATCGCGGGTCTCGTTATGGTAACACACGGTTCGCCAGTTTTTTTTTTTTTTTTTTTTTTTGATATCGGTGACTGCCATATTCTCTTGAGTTTCCAAATCGTAAAGAATCTTTGCCCAGGGATTGGTCAACTGTGTATGTCCCCATGCGACGTAACTTGCTTAAGGAACACGAGCCGGTGATATGCAGGCAACGTATAATTGATTATCATTCGCTCTGAAACGCTGAAGTAATGACCAGTGCAGTGGTCCAGTGGTCATATTGAATGCCGCTGGATATATCAGCATTTGGCAACCTAACCCAGAGAAGCAGGAAATATGAAGCCACCGAATACCAATTAACTTCGTAGTTGCACGGTTCACATTCCATCATTTCTGAATATGCGAGGACAGTCCTCTTATTGTGCTTTTAATTCTTTTATTTGTTTCATTTTCAGCAAATATACTGGTTTTTTAAATTAAGCTTCTTTTTATACAGAGTTACAGATTATATTAATTTTATATAGAATATATTTAAGAAAGATATTTAATTTTTTGCTAGTTAAGTATTGATCGATTAAGTTACTGTACCTTTGTTCCGATAAATGCGTGCCATTTCCTCGAATCTAATATCATAGCAAATGCCAATACCTATTTTGCAGCCCTTCACATCGAACGTCGTTAGGGAGTTACCAGGACTGAGTGAATCACTCTCTCGAAAAGTAATCTTATTAGGAATGTCGATGTCGAATAGATGTACCTAATAACATAAAAATGTGGTCGCTAATTCTATTGCTGCAACTTTTGTAATTTAATATCAAAGTTACCAACTCCTAAACTTTAATTATTTTTTATTTAATAACTGACAGCGTTTTTATCACTTTCTTTTATTAAAAAATCTTATCATTTAATAATGTTTAAAAAGGAGAAAAAATAAGTATAATAATATTTTAAGTATGTGAAAAATTTATACAACACAAACACATTACAACAAAAATGGGCGTTTCCCGTATCATAACGTATTTTATAAACCGTAAATTATAGAATTGGTTATAGTATACGTATGTACATATGTATATTCCTAAATTATTCCTAGATAGAGTCACTTTCTTCGCCCCAATATTTTCAAATTCAAAGCCATAAAGGAATATATTACTTACCTTTCGGTGTTTTGCTATCAAAGTTCCATCGGGACCCCAAATAGTACAGGTATTGTACAATTTAGCGCCCTCTATTTCAGGCATCGTACCACCAACTACATAGATGTTGTTTTCTTTAGCTGCGTTCGATGAAGCAACGCTCGTTTCACCATCAGGAATACTCTCGGCGTATTTTGGAAAGTACTCTGCATTGCAATATTTCAATTAATGAAAAATAACTGTCTTTTGTTCCAACCATAAATTAAATTGAAATGTTTGTCAGTTTTTTATTTTTTAAATTATTAAAATAACTAAGTTTTATATTTCGACTTAATTAAATATGCAATTACTTAGCTAATAGTATATATAATAAATTGTTTCTACAGGTTCAAAATGAAAAATGAATATTTAGAAATATTTAATTACGACAATGCTATTTGTGTTAGCATCAGTGGCTTGTTACTCAACGACTTTGCTAGTACTTTTTGAAACATAAAGTTAGTTTTCAATTAACGCTTATACTAGAGGCGGAATTATAAATGCAAAATAATTGATAATACTAATTTATAAGTACCTAATTATTAGTATCTTAAAAAATATATTTATACAACAATCACGATAATCATGAAAATGGGGAAATCCTATATTCTCGAATCAATTCACAATTTATTTTGTATATTAATTAGATTCCGGGCTCATCAGTACGTACTCACTGGCGACATCGAGAAAATGTATCGGCAATTCCTCGTACGACCAGAGGATCGGAAATATCAAAGGATATTATGGCGCAGCGCGAGTGGAGAAACAGAAACATATGAGCTTAACACCGTAATACTCTTATCATAGAAATAGAAGCAGTCCTCAATTCCCGCCCGCTAACTCCTATCTCCACCGATCCAAATGATCTCCTAGCCCTCACTCCCGGACATTTCCTCATTGGCGATTCATTAATGTGCTTACGTGATCGAGATTTCAGAGACATTCCATCGAACCGACTCTCCAAATGGCAGCATATCCAACAGCTTAAACAACATTTTTGGAACCGCTGGCATAAGGAGTATTTGAACGAGCTAACCAACCGCAATAAATGGAGCAAGGGTGGACACAGCATGCAAAAGGGCACAATCGTCATCCTCAGAGAGGACAACGTTCCCTCTGTCTTGTTACTAGTATTGTTACTAGTGCTAGGGTCAGCATTATCCTGAAAAAAGTACGCTTTCAATCGGTTACCATGTATCTTTTTCTTAGCATTGTCGATAGAAATAATGTAATAAGGAGTTTTCACATCGTTAATCCTGTAGGGTCCCTAACCATTCAATGTCCAACTTATCCCTTTTATGGTCGTTGTGAATTAAAACAAAGTCTCCTTTCCTAAACACAGTCTGAGTTTTAACAATCTTTCTTTCTTGGTCTCGCTTGTATCGTTGCTTATTCTGTGTTTTGTGAGCTGTTTCCCAATATTTATTCAACTGTTTTTGCCAAAGTGAGTAGATATCATCATAGGTAAGTGTGGGAAATTTGGATATTGCGGAAGGTAAGTTAGCTTTTCGCCCAAAGGTCAATTCAAAGGGAGAGAATCCTGTTCCTTCATGTTTCGCGGTGTTGTACCCTAAACAAATGAAATTAAGTACTTCATCCCATTCTTTGTCATTGTCGTGTAATGCAGTACGAATTAAATCTTTAACTGAGACATGCGTTCTTTCGAGGGATCCGTTACTTTGTGGGTGAAATGAAGTTGTTTTGATGTGTTTGATTTTAAAAGCTTCTTCAAATTTCGTCATTAAATCACTAACAAAATTTTGTCCCTGATCTGTTAGGATCGTTTTTGGTGCCGAAAATATGTAAATATAGTGTTCAATGAGCGCGTTAATTATGGATTCAGTTCGTTGCGTTTTAAGGGGAACTAGTATCAGATATTTCGTAAGTTCATCGTGTATTGAAAGTATGTATTGGTTTCCGCGTTTGGTTTTCGTCATCGGTCCTATGATGTCCATAGCGATTTTGTCGTTAGGGTTAAGTGGCGTGTCTGAGATTTGTGGGGATTCTTTGGGTCTGATACGTGTTAGTTTCTCCTTTTGACATGTGTCGCATGTTTTCACAAAGTTTTCTACTCTTTCTAAAAGTCCGGAAATTTTGAATTTATCCTTGATCCGTTGATACGTTTTCTGTATCCCTAAATGTCCTACGGTGTCGTTATGGTTTTCCTTTATTGCTTGTATTATTTCGTTTTCGTCTAGTTTTAAGATGGGATTAGGTGCATAAGTAATTTTCTTGTACGTGTCGTTAAAATATATTAGCATGAATTTAATCTGTGTTTTCTCTAATTCAGTGAAATCGCTATTTCCTATGCCGATTTTTGTTGTATCTTTAAGAATTTTGTAAAGTCTTCTGATCCAAAGTGTCTCGTCGTATTCTCCTAAGTCGTTTCGAGTTAATTGGTAAAATGTTTGGTCATTTGGTTTAATTTCTAAGAGTTTCGGATTCTCGTTGTTGTCTTTCCATGCGTTGAATGAATTAGTGTGATCAATTACTAGGTCGAGGTTAACTACTTCGTCGCGAGTTACTGCGTGAACTCTAGATAAAGCGTCTGCAGCTGTGTTATCTTTACCCTTTGTATATTCGATTTCATAGTCATATTCTTCGAGTCTAAGTCTCCAACGAATCAGTCTGCTAGAAGGGTCTTTGCAATTGTGTAGCCACTTAAGAGCTTGGTGGTCGCTTCGAATAATGAAGCGTCGTCCTAACAAATATTGTCTTAATCTTTTCACGGCCCATACGATGGCTAAGAGTTCCTTTTCTGTCGTAGTATAGTTTCGTTCGGGTGGATTCAGTGTTCTTGAAATGTAACAACAAGGATGACCGTCTTGCGACAGTATTGCTCCTAGTCCTTCGTTACTTGCGTCGGTAGTTAACGTAAAGGTTTTGTTAAAGTCTGGATAAGCTAATATTGGGAAATTACAGAGTTTGTCTTTTAAAGTATCAAAGCTAATCTGGTGTTTGTCAGTCCAATGGAATGGTGTGTCCTTTTTTGTTAAGTCTGTAAGGCTTTTCGCGATTTTGGAAAAGTTTCGAATAAATTTGCGGTAATAACCTGCTAAACCTAAGAATGATTTCACGTCCGTGGCATTGCGGGGTAATCGAAAGTTTTTTACAGCGTCTAATTTCTTGGGGTTTGGTTTGACTCCTTCGGATGAAACTACATGGCCTAAGTATTCTAATTCCGGTTTTACGAATTCACATTTGTCCGGTTGCAATTTAAGTCCTAATTCTCTGAGTCTCTGAAATACTATCGCGAGGTTTTCGTTATGTTCTTGAATCGTTTTTCCGAATATCACTATGTCATCCAAATAAACAAAGCAGTATTTTCCTACAAGTCCAGCTAAGGCTCTGTCCATTAATCTTTGAAAGGTAGCGGGTGCGTTTTTAAGTCCGAATGGCATTCGATTGAAATGAAAATGCCCTTGCGGTGTCGAAAAAGCGGTATATTTTTTAGATTTCTCGTTCATTGGAATTTGATGGAATCCTGAGGATAAATCAAGTGCCGAAAAGAATTTTGCGTTTCCTAGTTGTGTTAAAATGTCGTTTATATCAGGTAAAGGGTCTTGTTCTGTGAGTTCATTTAGTTTCCTGAAATCGTCTAATTTTTTCGGAACTACCCATACCGGAGAGTTATAAGGGGATTCGGATCCTTCTATAATATTTTTCTTCAACATGTCTCCTACTTGTCGCGAAATCTCGTCACGGTGACATTCCGGTGGTCTATACGATCGTGTGTTAATAATTTTGTCTTTGGTTAACGAAATTGTGTGCTGAGTTAAATTAGTACAGGGTAAAAGATCGGTTTCTAAATTAAAGATGTCAATATAATGGAGGATAATCTTTTCGATGGATTCACGGATTGGTTTTTCAATGTGATCTGTTCTCACTAGGCTTTTTAGTTTTGGTACGTTGGAAAAGTCATGAGAATTTTGAATATTGCTAGAAATTTCAATGTTTTGCTCACCAGTGTTGATAAAACATACTTTAGTTGGTTTGCCTTCCAAATAGATTGTTTGAACTCTGTTTTCTCCAGGAGTCAAATGTATTGGTTTCTGAAATAAAATGGTTTTGTCGTTTAATCGGATTTTGTCATTGGATATTGAATAGTTATACTTCTCTAAACATGGTAGCCCAATGATTCCGTCTTCGATAATAGGGAAATTGTTCGGCACTATGTGAAAGATGTGATTTTGTCCAAAAATTCGTTTCGTTACGTATTCGTTAGTTTCGTATTTGTCTCGTCCCATAGAAAATTTTTGTTTAGGCCCTATTTGTATCGCGTTGACAGTTTTGTTACGTTTCACCAGGTTTATCCCTGCTCCTGTGTCGACCAGAAATACTCGCTCTTCGGTTCGGGTTGACAAAGGTATTGCGAGTAATCTTCCCGTGGCGATGTTGACTCGTATGTCTCGTACGGTTCGTCCATCTCCTGGTTCGATGTTGTTTCTTGTATTTCGTCCCATTCCTGGACTGCCTGAATCCTTGCGGGTGGTCGATCGCGCTGGCTCGGTGGTAGAAAATTTTGACACTTGTTAGCAATGTGTCCCAGCTTTCCGCACTTGAAGCACTTCATCTGCATATGCTGGTTGTCGGGGCGATTACTAACCGAAGGTAAGCGATTACATGACCAATTAGGTTGTCGTTCTTCTCGCAAGTAGCGTTCTACATCGGCTGCCTTTTTTTCAGCTTCCGGAAGATTCAAGGGTTCACTGCTTAATAGTATTCGCCCTATGTCGCGTCTGAGTCCCTTTAGGTACACACGAACAGTCTTCTTCGTGATTTCTTCAGTCATAATTTTACGTGTTAGTGGTTGTGGGTACTCATTGGTTACTGCGTACAGCAAACGGTTGAGTATTCTTCTAAACCGAATATTAAAACTTTGCACTGATTCCTCCCTGTCTCAACTCTCGTAATTGTTCTTGGTACTCATCCGAAGTCACCTGTGCTGCTAAGTTATTTCTCAGTGCGTCGTACAGATCACCGTAACACTCAATAGGAATGTTGCAAATACTTTGGGCTGCTTTCCCCACGATTTTTTCCACTTTTATTGCTTTTAGCAATAGATCTTGCTCCATACAGCGATCCTTCATACTTCTCACTTCTTTGATGAAGTCTTCAACTCCTACATCATCATCTCCGTTGAGCGTTGGGATGTAGCGTATTGCATCTTAGCTCGTAGAGTGGGAGGAGCGGGCGGAAAATAGCCTCTTTCTTCCACCTCGGGTTGTTCGATGTCGAGGTGGACAGGTGGGGTGTCTGAAGCTGCTAACCCTGACAGTTTGCGTTCTTTTGCCATATTCACGGTACGATTGATTGCTGTCGACGTACTTTCATTGTCTTCGGTGATAATGGAAGCAAATTCATCGGTCGCATGGGATCCGAACCCAGTCCGTAGCGCTGCGACGGTTTTCCCGAGATTCTCGATTTCTGCTGTCCTGTGTCTGCTCTCTTCGTCATTTTGCATAGACAAACGTAACATTTCCTCTCGTAAAAGGGCAATGTTCTCGTTCTGTTTTTGAATACTGTCCCATATTGCTCGCAACATTGGGTCAGTTGAGGTTGAAGTTTGAGATTCGTTTGCCTTAGACATTATTGCGCTGATTTATAATTTTCAGACGAAGACGAGTCTTGGCTACTGAAGCTAAATTTTCTTTCACGGTAACGTACAAAGGAATTCAGTTTACCTTTTATTGTTACTTCACTTGGTTCGTGATAGTTACTTTGTTGTTGCGGATGACCGTAGTCCCAAGTAATTCGATCTTCCGTAGATAATGAATGTCTTTTGGTTTCCGAACAAACACTTTTCACTATCCTGGCAGGATCGCCAAAATGTCACGTAAAATAACAAAATAAAAAAGGAATTTGAGGTAAAAAATAAAAAAAGAAAACTTTATTTTTTTTCTAACATCAATACATTTTACAATCTACTTGCGAACTCTAGGCGTGACTTTCTAAGACTGACTCTTATGATTTTACTTTCGATCGGATCCGATTACTTTCTTTTGTCATCCCTCAACATCCCCACCGTCCATGCATTTGCTAGGCGTCCGCGATCGTTGCCACGTGCTCTTTCTTCTAGAACCTTCGGTGGAAGGACCGTTGGGATGTTGATGGTTCATTAGGCACTTCAGCGATATACATTGTCGCCGAGTGCTTTATCTCTATCGTCAGTCCGTCGGATTTGAAGTATGCCGGTCGTGTCATCCGGACAGCTACAGTTCAGACGGCAAAGAGCATTTTGGATCGGGGCGTCAAAAGGCTTGTCCCATTGCCAATTCAACCCGATCTCGAGAAACCCGAACAACTAGCCACCGAGACGAAATAAGATGGGAACTTCAACCACACCTCGCTAGTTTGATCGGTACCCTCTCAACGGGGGGAGAATGTTACGCCATGCGGCTTACCATAGGTCATATTCTTAACTATCGATCGCGGCACTATAATGTCGCAGACGGATCGTCGTGTCTGCCCGGCAAACAAACATTGTAGTGGCAAGCGCATGGTTCATTAAGCAGGGCGACTTCCAGAAACGTCGACTCGTGGCCCGTATTTTACCTCGCGTAAAAGAATGTGGCGTGATCCGAACGTAGTGGGGGTCGCCTTCCAGAAAAAACGAAAAAAATCGAAAGGCGTTCAGAACTTTTCGAGATGTCGAACCGTCAACACATGTGGTATGTCGCGCATTACTTATCAACCAAAACGCAGTTACATTTTTTTTGTTCCATTTATATCTTTCTAGTTAATAAGTTGTTGAAATAAACATTAATTTATTTGTGTTAATTCTGTGGAATTTCATTGAACTACCCTTATTATCATAATCGAAATAAGGGGATCGATCAGTTCGTGGCGTCGATTATTTAATCGTAACGGGAACTTACAACTCTCGTTGACGTGCTATCTCGCGATCGCGTCTCTCCGCGAACGGTCGAAACAAAATGATTCACTAAAAACTGTCCTGAATTCCTAAGAATTTATTTACCGCAAAACTGACAAAGTGTTTATTTAAAACATGAGGTTGAAGGTAGTCCTTTTCTTTCATTTCATTCATTTTCATTTTCTTTCTTAAGTATGGCTAACACAATATCTAATCAATTAAAATTTTATATTTTCACGTGAAAAGTTTCTTTAGATAATTATTATCAACATGATGACTAACTCTTACGGATTAATACGTGTCTGTAGGGCAATCCGGTGGACTTGATCGGCTTTTTACTTCGAAAGTTGAGTAATCGGTGTCGCTTTCTTACGCATCTTTGAACTGTATAAATGTTTTAAAATTGTTTGATCCAGAATGTACCACACCGGACAATCAAGAAGGCAGGTGCCTTGACTACAGAAAATGTAAACCTCTGCAAGAAATATGGCAGATACAGTACCGTACAGCCACCGATTTTTATAGACGATCAGTGTGCAGATACCAGGGCAATGTTACGATCGTTTGCTGTCCGAACGATCCAAACAAAGAGAAGAGAGAAATTTTAATAAAAACTGTGTATAAGTATAAGGCTTTGCGACCACCATACTGTGGTTTTAGCAACGTCTCTCATACCAGGGTGGTCGATGGTAAACCAGCTGAACTTGGTACGTTTCATGTCTTTCTTTCCGATTAATAATAAGCCATTTACTGCAAAGAATGAACTTTAAAGGCATTAAACAGCACATCAATGTACATTTCAATTAGACTAAATAATAATGCTATGATTTTATCGGTAGTAACTTTACTTATTAACTTGAATTATTTCTTTCTTTTACTTCATGTTAGGAAGAGTATCTTTTTGCTTGAAATAAAAAATTGATATAGGAGTAATAATATGGATAGAGATCAAAAACTGTTAGGGCAGAAATTACACGTTTGAACTTTATAGTTCAGTATAGTTCAAATAGAAATTATATAGAATTATTTAATAATTTGTATTCCACTGGAATAAAAATTTAATTTCTGTCTTTATCAAATCTCTATTTCAGAGTATTTGTACGTATGTACTTATCGTCTGCTGTATGATCGAATATCGAATAGGTAATAATCGTTGTTACTCGTTATGTGAGAAAAAATTATGTATATTCACAACTATGACTATTGCATTTTAGGCGCTTGGCCATGGATCGCTGCATTAGGTTTTCGTAATCCCCGAAACCCAGACAAACCACTATGGAAGTGCGGAGGTTCCCTGATATCGACTAGGCATGTTTTGACCGCAGCACATTGTGCACGTATGGATGGAATAGAAAACATACACAATCATAATATTGCCATTCTTAGATTGGTGGAGGAGGTGCCATTTTCGAGTAAGTCTTCATATATATATATATATATATATGCTATTGAGTATTACTGAAGTATCATATCCTGAAATTTCTTACTGTACACATATATTGTGTCATAAAGCGTGTACAATTCTTTCTCATACTTTTGGTCATTCGTTTCATGCATTTTCATTTATTTTTTTATTTTTCAGGGTACGTATATCCCATTTGTACGAAAGAGCCCCTACGAAAGAGCAACTTCGTCGGCTATAACCCCCTTGTTGCTGGATGGGGAGCATTAAGATATAGTAAGCGATATCAATTTTATAATAAAATTAAACAGTTCCAGTCTTAAATATCTTTCTTATTTTCTTCATAGGACGACCACGACGTAATGCATTAATGGAAGTACAAATGCCAGTGATTAAGAACGCCTAATGCAAAATAGCTTATTCCAAATTTCCTAATGCACCTGATATCACTGATGGTATAATATGCGCCGAACATGCTCAGGGTGGAGAGGATTCTTCTACGGTAATTAAGTTACAGAGTTACTACAAACTATACGGTATCTGAAGACACGTCGATTCGAATTAACATCAAATCGACGTCTTAAACATTAAAAATAATAGATAAACACAATTTAATAGTTTTGCCCACTTCTCGCACCTCGTTATGGTATTTAATCTAATTTCCTTCTAATCTTAGTTTTGCTCAAAATACATATAACATGTACGTTATAAATTGGAGTATTTCAATACACAAATCAATAGAAGATTATTACTGTATATAAGTATAATTTCAATACAATTCGATCGATATATTTCAGTATCTTTGATTAAAAATTTAACGATCCTTTCAGGCTGACCGCGGCGGACCACTGCTGATACAACATGAATTAACCTCGTATTTAATAGGTATTGTGTCTTATGCTTATAAGTGCGGCACAGCTGGGTATCCCAGCGTTTACACTAGGGTCACATCGTACCTTGACTTCATTCTCCAAGCGATGCAATAATATGATATTACTGTTCCATAAATATCATTGTGTAAAAGACGTAAAGTTGGAATTTCTTATTGTGGAGATAAGAAACAGCTCAAATTTACATTGTTTTGTACGTTACAAATTATAGGCTTAAAATGTACGAAATGTAACTTTGAAACGACACTAATTTTTTACGCACGATAAACCTCCACGACTTAGGTATGTAAAGATGATAAACGTATATTAATTCTATTAATTTGGTAATAATAAACCAACTTTCTGAGAAGTTCTGTAAATTTCGTTTCTGTTGTATCAAGAGAATAATGGAATATTCCACTTAGATCGTATACTTCTTGTATGTACGTACAAAATTTTCCGGCTAATCTAAAACACTTCATAAGATAGAGAGCTTCTGGAAATTCGGACACAGATAGTGCATAAAATACAAGATAAGTCTCGTGTCTTTCAAAATTATTTTTTATTTGCTAAAAACGTCCTGTGTACTCATGCAATCACATGCAACCTCGAAACTTCACTTATTTTTTATCACTTTCCAATTCAATACACAGTTTCTGCATTTTTGACTATATGTAAGAGAAATTTCCATTCAGCCAAAGGTGTACTTACAGATTATAGATTCCTATACGACTCTCAGTAAAAATTTATCCGCACTCCAGATAGTTAAAACTTCTGTCGACCGTATTGATCCATCTGCACTCTTCGTATGACGTCAATATCTGTTCAGTGCTGCTGCGCAGGTTTCTTTGTGTTACGTCAATTCGTTTGTGACCGTTGCGCGAGTAATGGCGCTTTGCAATGGTGATTTGCAGGAAAACAGTGCAGGATGCTGTGATTCGTTTCTTGTGGTCGGAGGTTATGTTTGATGCCTATATTTATCAAAGATTTAATGCACATTATGGAGAAAGTGTTTTGTCACGAAGTGTGTTTGAATGGGCACAAAAGTTCAAAGAAGATCGCACAAGTGTTATGAAAAAACAGCTGGACGCCCGTCCACATCCACGATGACAACATTGAACGTGCTCATGAACTTATGCTCTATGGAATAGACGAGTGACACTGGATAATGTGGCAAATCATTTGCAAATCAGCCACGGCTCTGCTTATGCAATAGTGCACGACAGATTTGGGTTTTAAAAAGTTTGTGCGAGATGGATGCCGAAAAAGCTGATGAAAAGGTGAAGACGACGATGCATTCGTGGTTCGCAGCTCAGCCCAAAACATTTTTTAATGAGAAAATACAAAGGTCCTTCGGCAAATGGACAAAGTGTATACAGAAATCGAGTGATTATGTCAAAAAATGATGTATGTCTTTTTTGACAATTGCTTAAAATAAATTCTACACCGACAGAGCGGGTAACTTTTTACTCACCCTCGTAAGACACTTAAATTTCCAATCTATTATGATGAATAAAAGAGCTTATACTATTAAATCTAATTGTATTTTGTTGCATGAGAGTACACGTGTATGTGATGTACATTACCTTTATATCCCCTTGAACGCTTCAATATTGCGCATATATACTATATTTTGTACAGCTTCTATAAAATTTCGTATGTTTGTTTAGGCTGTTAATCTAGAGGCTGGAGTACAAAGAAGTGGCACAATGATGTGGGCTGATGACATTTATAATTATCAAGGAATCACCCCTACATTCGCTCAGGTATATATCGTTGACTATAATGTATTTAACATATATGATTGTTAGAATATTAATAATTAATTTTTAATTCTATCAGAATTTTAATGAAACTGTCCCTTGGGAAGGAAGAACTGATACCTTGATATCACGGTTTGTACATCCTATATATACGACAAATTTTAGAACATTATATAACGAAGAACCAGATCGTCGTGGCCATGTGATGTGAATAAAAGGACTTGAATTTGATGATATTTTTATAATGTTAGATAACATAACTAAGTATCTTCACAGTAAGATAGGATGACATGGTTTACATGATCTTAATGTTGTTCACTTGAGTGATGATATTATAAGGAAAAGTGTAATATCACAGGTAGGATGATTCATAATTTAGAACTACTAACTCATGTATGTATTAAAAATTAAAGAAACATATTAAATTTTATAGGATATTTATGTTTAGTAACCAGTAATTCAGAGATTGGTATTCATGGTTACTATAACGAGGCTGTAGAAACGCACCCTTTCTTCTTTGCAAATGGTCCTGTATTTATGTCTAAGCCGAAACTGGAACCTCTGAATAATTTAGATTTATTCTTGTTATTTTCTAAAATACTTATCTACAGTATACCATAAGGAATGATACCGTATCGCACCTAATCAAGTGCCTTAAGAAACATCAACAGGATATCACAGTAATCCCTTATCGACAGATATGTAAGTAAAAGTTATGTGTCATTGTTATACACAATTATGTGTTAGTGTTATACACAGTTATTTATCATTTTCTATTAATTCAGTTGTAGCCACTACAATATCTATGACACTGGTAGTAATTATGAGAACAATAATGATGTGTTCTATAAGAGGAAATGATGATTAGGAACAAAAACTTACAGGTAAGTCAAAGTATATGTTATTTGCCATTTGAAAAGAAAGTTACTAACTTGGAATTTTTTGATAAATAATAATTGTGCAAAATATATTGGATTTCAAATTTGTCAAAAATTGAAATTTAAGAAGCATTGTAATAATATAACATTAATATTTTGATTTTTCAGGAGATATCATGCGGTGGATGGATAATATGTAAAAAATATTAAGCAGTATATGAATTTTCATATTGCGTAGAGATAACAAAATGAATTTTAAAAAATGTCGACATGGTAATAAGAAATAGCATCATGACAAAGAATATATAAAGACAGTTTCATTTTTTATAAACAAAAATTTGTTGTTCCAGATTTTTAAATACAGTGAAACGTTTAATTAGTATCTTAATATCTTTAAATAATTATTATTTTAGAATCAATTGTAATTGTATCATACGTACTTTTGAATTCGTGCAAGAACATATGTAATTTTGAAGTAGTTATTATTAGGAAACTGTTAGACGCGAACAGTATGCGAAAAGTTAGTATGCAGTGTAATAATTATCAATCAAAACACAAGAATTAAATTCTTGAGGAAAAAATTTCCGGAATTTCTTATTTACATGATTATAAAGAAATCCATAATAAAAAGGAGCTGCTTTCTAATACTTCGCTTCCTTGTAATGCCTACGTTAACAATAACGAGGTTCGACTTTTTGTTTTTAGAGGGATACTGGAAAATTTGAAAGTACAGTACCATTGGGAAGAAAATCACGATATTGAAAACGATATTTGCAAGTAAATTTCCAAAAAATCAGTTTTCAAATTTTCGCTTTCTATTTCACATTAAAAGAAAGGGAGGGCTGCCTTCTTTTTCTGCAAGACAAAACAAACATTCTGAATCTCGTATCAATGAATGATGTCAATAAGTTATTTTTCTTTTCAGATTGAACAATATTCCAGATTTATTCATAATTTCATACTACGCGAAGAATAGACTTTCATAGGTATATAAAGGAAATATTAAGTATAGGAAAACTCTTTTTCGTTGTAGGTGACATATGCTTCACGGTTGAACACATGTATTTTTGAACACATATAAAGGAAAAAGTACTCTTATGGAGAAAAAGAATTGATACCTTCGATTGACATTAGATAATGTATATAAACTTATGAACAATCACTATCAGTTTGTATTTTAGGTGCACACGCAGATTTGTTGGAGTTCTTATAAAATGTACTTCCTGTACGAACGTTTTATTCTTCCAAATTTTACGATACTATGTCTCATATGATAGCTATATGGATTAAACGTAATATAAATGATCCAAAAATAGACTCGAACGACATTAATTGTCTTTCTATTTATACCAATATCGAAAATACAAGTAAAGCTGGAGCAATAGTATGCAAGAATGGACTATTTATTATTTTAAACCAAATCATAGCATATTCAGAATGCACAGTATTATCATGAAATGTAAATGAATCAGTTGTAAACGAACGATTTTACTGTAAAATCGTTGCCTCCTTTTTTTCATCTGAAATATAGCAGCAATGAGTACATTCTTTTAATATATAATAAAACGAGATATCTTTATAAAGTTACATATGTCATCACTGGTAACTGTTATATCGTATGACACCAAATATACCGTTAGTATGGAATGATATTTTTATGAAGATATACTTTAATGATAGATTTTATGAATGAAGCGTTATATAAGAAAAATTATCTCTTGTTATTCTATGAAGTGTAGTAGCTAATGAAGATTAATTTTACGAAGTATTAGAGCAAAAGAGAATTAAAAAATTAAAAAGATCTGAATAAGATTGTTCGTGTGGCTTAATTATCTCAATTCTGGTACACCACTTGTTACATTCTAACTAATTAGCGCTAAACAATAACTTGCAAATATTAAAGATATTAACACCTAAAGGTTTTCAGGAAATTTTATAATATTTGATTATTGTATATCTAGTCATTGATTGATAAAATTTCTTGTATAAGCATAGATCGAGGTTGACGTCATACGCAGATTGCATTACAGGTATCGTTTTAATTTATTTTATGGCTAGAATCGTTTGAATATTATACGAATAATTATTTCCATTCGAACGATTAATAAATCACGTACCTATAAAAGATATATTATGAAAAAGACGTGACGAAACAAAAAAATATTGGAAATTCCGTTGTCATTAGATCAATTATTTTTGCAATGATTTTTATTTCCGTGTAATTACATATGAAATGGGTAATTCATTGACATCTCCTCGAATCGAATATAATTCGTTACACTTCACAACGATTCAAATAATGGACGGGAAATATATAATAACTTTCCTGTCCTTGCGTTAAAATAGTACTGTACAAATCAGATGATACAACCTAACCCCAACCTAACCCCAAAAAACGCAATTACATCCGCTTTGCATGACAGCACACTTGCAATGGATTTTTGTGATTTCATTGTCACAGACAATGACACAACTAATCAGAACACGTTCGAGGCTATAGACATTGAAATTACCGCGTATTTAATACGTTTAAAGCATAAATCTAAATTTCACGCGATTATTTCTTTGTACATTGTGAAACTCTTAAATTATCTTAATCGAATAAATAATCCTAGATATCTGAAACAGAAACTCGAAGGATAAGAAATCCTAAAAGGTACTAATCCTAAAATAACAAACTCCTAAATAATAAACAAGTGATAAAACCTGTTATAAATAATAAACCTTACCTGGAATAATCAAATCCTAACTAATCGAAAATAAAATAAGGCAAGCAATTCTTAATCTTTCAAGTAATTTTTCCGAAAACACAGAAAGATAGAGAAATTAAAAAGACGCAGCACAAATTGCAGCACAATGAAAGTTTCAGAGCGATGAATACGATCGTATTAAACTAAATAATTTTCAAAAGTGAAATTACACTGAAACGTATATCGATGATATTTGTCATTTCTACGATCTGTTTCGCTTGATCGTGCTTCTTTTCTGATGTAAATTCAATTTATAATACGAACTAAGTTTCCTTTATTATTATTAGTCCTGCGTCTTTTTAATTCGTAACTTCTTTTATTTCAGAACAATGACGGGCTCCAAGATGCTGTTCGGATGTTTGGCGTTAATTGCTTTTCTGCATCCATTAGTTCACGTTTGTACTTCGAGTAGTACAGCTCAAGGTTTGTACTTCGAGTTGTCTTTTTCCATGCACTTCAAATTCCAATACGATCTGGTCACGTGGCCTTCGTACAATTTCGAAATTTTACCTGTTTGGTAATCGTCAATGAAAAAAGAAGTTATGCGTGACCTCAACACATTGAAACAATTTTTATGATTTTTTATTTGCCGGTTGGTCAGCAAGTTAATGGAAAAATTTCACTTAACTATTCGCGTTAATTTCTTCGGTTTAACTTTTGGGAAATGCTTCGTTAGCTGCGGGAATATTTCAAGGATTCGTTTTACGTACAAAATAAGCATGATAAATATTACATCACGGTAATGAAAACTATTGGCGTAATACCTAAGATAAAGATGCAGAAACATTCTTAGAATTTCTAATGACACCTTTATAGATTTCTCGTTTAATATCGCTACTACATTTGAATCACTTTTACCTAACGGTGTCACATAGTCTCGTTGGAAATTTGTCAAATTCCTTAAAATGATCACTGAAAATTTTCCTAAATTTCCAAGAATTTATTTATCACGAGGTAAAGAAAATGTGTATTAGAAAGATGAGATCGAAGGTTTACCATTTTTTCAATTATGGCGAACGCAATATGTAATCAATGAAAATTTTATATTTTCACGTTGAAAGTTTCTTCAGATAATTATTATCCAGATGATGACTAACTCTTACGAATTAATGCGTGTCTGTAGGATAATCCGGTAGACTTGATCCGCTTTTTATATCGAAAGTTGAGCAATCGGTGACGCGTTCTTATACACCGAACCGCGAAAAGCAAAATTTCATATGATCTCACCAATTTCGGATGTCAGTCAAATCAGTCAAATCAGTCAAATAATAAGTTCGCGTTAATATACACGTTCGATTTTTGAAAAGCTTGTTCAATTTAATAAGAGTCTTGGTAACAGGCTTATGTTTTTAGACCTAATTGGTTGTTTTCATTTACAAGTACCTCGTGTTAAAGTACTCATAAAATGACATTAAAATCAGAAAAGTAATAACTGAAAGATTATCATTTTTCCTCTGTGGTAGTTTACATATAACATAATGCAACTAACATGTCACGATTAATGCAAAATAAATAAATTACTAATATAGACATTTTTTTAGTAATTTGTATAATCGTGAAACGAATTGGACTTTCTAAAGGCAAATATTAAAGGAAACATGGAATTTATGCCAAATCTATCACAAATATTATTTATACTACTTATTTGCGCAGTTTGAAGCGAATCAAATTGATGAAGGTTTCTTTGTTACATGTTAATTTACATTTTAAAAGACATAACAGGCACGCTAATTAGTTTGCTCAAGATACTTTCGAGATACCAAGTTAGACGCGTTTCCATGAAATCATATCAATTTTACGATGATATTTTTCTATCAAGCATGCAATTATAACCGTATCGTTGATTGGTGCATACAATTATCCATGTACATTCGTCTTTCCGAGTACCGCGCTTCAATATTGCTAATTTCAAATTCGTACATTAATGTTCGTAAATGCTTGAAAATGCTATATAACTATATCAGCTTCTATTAAAAGCATTTTATAGTAAAATCTCTATAAATTTGTAATATTTTTTAGACAATTTGAATTCATTATATTATACATCATACATTCTAGTCATTTCTAATTAAGTTACTTTTGCGATGTTTAATTATATTTTATGTATATTCTTATAACTCTCTATGTTACGGCACGTACGATGGTCCGTGCGCCGTCTGAAGCTTTATACTATATACTGATCTACTACATACTATATACTATAAACTGAATCCTTTGACGTAATCTTAATAGCTTGAAGGAATCTCTAACCCTGTAAGTGTTTTCGGTTTATGGATGGTCCTTAGAACAATACTTAGGTTTATTGCGCACTCTTACAAATAACGGAGAAAGCGGGTAGTTATTTTTCCAATAAACAATGTCACCCACGAGCCACGTTGGTAGGAGGCTTCCTCCTCCTATCTTCGTTCATTAACGTTGGCTATAATCAATGGGCACCCTCACTTTCCTAACGAAAAGTGTGAACAACGAATCCGCGTTTTTCGTTCAGAAAGCACACCCACACTGAGATTTCCTCTCGTGGCGGCACACGAGAACGCAAATCTCACCACTCGAAACCAACTAGTGTCGGACGACGGCAGCGCAGTGGTTAGCGCCATAGAGTACAAACGTTCGGATCCCGGGTTCAAATCCCGGCACCTCGTACTTTTCCAAAGTCCGATGTTTCTTCCACGACATCTAAATAAGAAGGAAATACAGCAGTACTACACCCCGGCAAAGCGACATCTACAGCCAGCAGCCTACAATTATCACGGATATATGAAGGAAGACGGAGAAAAAGAAGAAAAAAAGTGTGTTTCGTCCAGAGCCTGCTAGTGGACTCATCAGTAAGGCTTACCTAGCAGGCTCATGCCTTAGACACAATGGAAGGAGGGGGAAACAAAGCTATGTACATGGCAGAGACATTGAAGACGGATTCCTCCCTCCCACGGCCGGACACTGTATCCAAGGCCGGTCGGATCTCCTACCCTCTCTTGCGACGTATCCCAGTGGAGCGGCCCCACTCTTAATCTAGTTTGGTGGGAAAGGTTCGCGTACACACCGTGTGTAAGAACTATTAAAAACCACATAGTGTATCGCGACTACCTTTCTACTACTTAACCCAAGTCCTATATTATCAGTCTTAGGTCCGAGGCGGTTCCTGTCACGTAAAGTTGGTACTTGGGTGGTAGTAAGAAGGCTGAGTCGTAAACCAACTACTT